>NC_053027.1:5592871-5744143 GCF_003073215.2 Triticum urartu
CAGATCCGGATCATGTTGGTTCGATCGTCCCGTTCTCCCTGTCGACTTCGGATTCCCCTATGCCTGGCACTCCCCACTATATATATATGACGGCAGGGCAGGCTCGATAGGCACCGTATCCATTGACAGCGTGCAAGAAACGAAACGAGGGCCCAGTCGACCAAAGCCAAGTAGCCAATCGATCCATCTTCCCAGGAGATGTCGTTCTTCAACATGCGTCTCTTCGCTTCCATGGCGATGGCGGACGTCCTCCGCTTCCCAGTAGAAGACCTGCACCTGCACGATGACGCGCCCAAGGAAGCAACGGCGGAACTCCCACTGCTGGTCGGATCGCCCCGTCAAGAGCCCCATCGCCTCGTCGACTGCTCGGAGGCCGACTCGACGCCCGTGGAGACGAGGAGCTCCACCAACGCTTCTGTCTGAAGTAATGCATGTGTGACGTGTTCGTGCGTGAGTTTGAGGATTGCTAGTACTTAGTAATTAATATACTTTGACAGGATTGTATGAATTTCAGTATGCTATAGTATCATGACAAGATTGTATGAATTTCAGTATGGTAGAAGTAATGTAGTACTATATATATAAGCTTACGCTTTACAACTTGGGAGCTGTTTGGTTCGTGCTTTTGTAAATCCATCCACTTTGATCTACTTCGTGTTTCTTTCAGAACCTCTTAATTGCTACTGTTTAAAAATAGTTAATGGGGTATATATATACTATGTGTATGATATGATGAGACTATTGTATAAAATATATACAAATACAGAGTAAATACGTAGAAGAAGAAAACACAGGAAATATTAGCAGTAGCGCGGGGACGGTGAATATCAACAACGCTGGTGTAGCAGTTGCGCAGGTTAGACCCACATTGCTGCTACGTAGGAGTAGCAGTAACGCGGGATCAGACCCTGGTACTACTAAAAGTTAGGTCGTGCTACAGCTAGGGTTTGAGACTGGATTTTCTACTCTCGGGTGTACTACACCCGAGTTAGCAAAAACTTTGAAAAAAGTTTATCAAACGAAATCCAAAAAATCTGAAATTTTGCTACATCAAACTTTATCATATGTTTGAGGTTCTTGTCAAGTTTCATCGAAAAATAACATCCGAGGAGCTCTCACCGAAAAAAACAAAATCGCTGCTGAAAGTTTTGTGCACTGTTTGAGCAGTGATTTTGTTATTTTTGGTGAGAGCTCCTCAGATGTTATATTTAGATGAAATTTTGCAAGGACCTCACACATCTGATAATGTTTTATGTCCCAAAAGTTTAGATTTTTTGGACAATGGTTGATCACATTTTTTCAATCTTTTGCTATCTCGGGTGCAGTGGCGGAGACAGGACCCAGGCCGGGGGGGCCTGTGCCTGGGGCGTGAAGTTTTGTTTCTTTGTTAACTGTAGTGATTTTGCACTGTTTGGACACTGTTTAACACTGTAGCGACGAAGCAGGCCCGGGGCGCAGTGTTAGCCTGGCTCCGCCCCTGCTCGGGTGTACTACACCCGAGAGTAGCCACTACTTTCCGCTAGGGTTTTTCCTAATAGTGTGTGGTGTGCCACATCTTGCAGCTCCCATGCTCATGCATTGCGCTGTCCTATGGCCCGCATCGACGCTGCTTTGAAAGTCCTGCCTTGGCTGTCCAGCCCTTGGTCCGCAACCGTAGCGCTGCAGGCTTGTTCCTCCATAGTTGGGCGAGATTCAGGGGCTGGCAGCCGGCGGTGCTTTTTTTTCCTTTATTTTGTATCATTTGTAAGTGTCTCGTATGACTATGTTGTAAGAGGATGTTGGGAAGCGTTGTTACTCTCCTTGGAGAACCCCGTGTGTTTATTATATCGAGGGCAAAACAACCTGTGCAGTAGTGTACAAGAAAGATCGATGGTAGAGACCGATCCTGGTTCGTTTACAGAGAGAGACAGAGAACGATACGGGAGGGTAGTTAAGATTACATGAAGTATATGACTTGAACTCTAACACCTTCCCTTAATCTAAACTATCTTATGTTGAGATTTCTCTTGAATTCTTCAAAAGGCTTGACTGGCTAGGATTTAGTGAACCCATCTGCCACTTGATCCTTGGATGGAATGAACCGTATGTCCTACTTCTTCTCTACAACTCTTTCACCTACAAAATAAAAATTAATCTCAATGTGTTTGATTCTGCCATGAAACACTGCATTAGCAGAAAGATAAGTTGCTCCAAAATTGTCACACCATAAACAGGATGGACGATATTGCTTGATTCCTATCTCATGAAGCAATGATTCCCAACCAAATAATTTGAGCTGTTGCATTAGCTAGTGACTTGTACTCGGCCTCTGTACTTGATCTCGACACCATAGCTTGTTTTCCAGCACTCTAAGAAATAAGATTTGAACCAAAGAACACTACAAATCCTTTAGTTGACTTTCTGTCATCACTACATCCTGCACAGTCAGCATCAGAGAAGGCACTAACAAATGTAGAATTAGAACGTCTGAACTGAAGCCCCAAACTCACAATGTGTTTAATGTATCGTATTATCCTTTTGACATATGTCCAATGAGTGGAGGTAGGAGCATGCAGATATTGACAAACCTTGTTTAGAGAAAATGACTTGTCTGGTCGTGTCAAAGTCAAGTATTGTAGGGCTCCAACAACACTTGTATATTTTGTGCTCTCCTCCTCATTATGTGGTTCTCCTTCATATGTTGAAAGTTATTCTAAAGAAGACAATGGTGTGGGTGAAGGTTTGCAATCCTTCATTCCCATGTGAGTTAGAAGTTCAGTGGCATATTTTCCTTGATTCAACACTATACCATCTTTAGTATTCTTAACTTCAATACCTAGGAAAAAATGTAAGTCACCAAGATCCTTCCAAGCAATCTCTCAACTCAGATCATGCAAGAGAGCATTACTGGCATTTTGTGAGGAGCTTGCAACTATGATGCAACATATATGAGCACAAAAATCACAATGTTTGCCTTGTTATAAATAAAGAGAGATGTGTCTGCCGGTCGGATCGCCCCGTCAAGAGCCCCATCGCGTCGTCGACTGCTCGGAGGCAGGAGCTCCGCCAGCGCTTCTGTCTGAACTCTGAAGTAATGCATGTGTGATATGTTCGTGCGTGAGTTTGAGGATTGCTAGTACTTAGTAATCAATATACTTTGACAGGATTGTATGAATTTCAGTATGTTAGTGGTATGACAAGATTGTATGAATGAATTTCAGAATGATAGAACACTAGTAGAAAAAGGGCCATTTGTCCCAATTAGTAAGGCCCATTTTTCCCGGTTGGGGAACCGGGACTAAAGGGTCGGTACTAAAGCCCTAAACCTTTAGTCCCGGTTCTTACACCAACTGGGACAGATGAGGCTCCACGTGGCTGCTGCGGCTTGCCCTGGCAGGGGGGGCCTTTTGTCCCGATTGGTAGCAGCAACCGGGACCAACATGCTACCACGCATTAGCAGTTCAGTGGCTAGGGTTTTTGTTTTTTTTGGGGGGGGGGGGGGGTTGGGGGTTTTGTAGGGTTAATTTATAGGTGTTTCATATATTGTGTTAGCTAGCTAATAGAGAGAAGTGTCCTCTCTTATCTCCGTGCTTGGTCGACGCTATGCACTATACGTATAGAGAGTACTCGACACGCTATAGCTAGTAAGAAAATTAATGAAGGAAACCATTAAGTATAGAAGTTCGTCATGAACATATGCATACAGAGAGAAATGATATCGACCTCTCCTTCTCCGACAAATTGGTCGAGCAACAAGTTTTCGTATATCTATCCGATGCTACTGGCTACATATATATACAATATAAGATCTCTTACAATCCCCTAACATCTGAACTCAACTTTCACATGGTATTTTCCAGCTTCATTGATGACGTGATCAAGAAAGAATCCCTCCAATTCCTCTTGAATTGCTTTCATGCGATCTTGTGGTAGGAGTTCATCCAGCATCTGCCACGTCTAATTTGAAGAAGGGGGTCAATACATATATATAAATGAAACTCAACAGAAATGATGGTGTAATAAAATGAAATTGTGAATATTATTTCTTACGCACATCAAAATTGTCTTTTAGAGTAGCCCCGCTTATTTTTGCAAGTCTCGTTGTAGATAAACTCGCAGATGTAGTATCCACAGAAATCATTCCCGGGTTCCTGCCACAAGCACTTTATGAGAAATAGAGGTCAATCAAACTGATGATGAAGCATTATAAATGACATTGATGAAAGTATCTAGAATCAATGGGAGATGCACGGAACTAGCTAGCTAGTAGTACTTACTTTTGGGTATGTAAATCGCAGGCCCCCCGGCAGTCCTGGAGCTTCTGCGGTGAATAGTTTCCAAACCCTGCGAGACAAAGAAAACAATTACTTGATATCAGGAAATGAACAAAAAGTTGCCGATATGGTGCGATAATGATCGATTGAACTTACTTCTTGAGCATTTTAGTCATGTCCACATAGGTCTCGGGATCTTTTCGTCTCGGAACTAAAACGGTTACTAGTCCCTGCTCAAGCTTAATCTCTAGGAGAATATAGTGGAAGTTGTGCACGCATGCATAACTCATCAATTACATTAGTATAACCTTGAGTAATAAGGGAAACCAAATATGCACAATACAGTAACACTCATTCGAAGTTGTAAGGAAAGAGTATTTTATCTTTGTTTTGATTTATTAGCAACGATCTGAGCAAGTTGGCCTCGGTTTCTTTGGCTTGAAATTTAACCGTAAATTCATCTATGATATTTGTGTTAATGAACCCAATATCATAGATTTCTGCTTTTCTGCATTCGACGATCTTCAATCTGCAAAATATAGTGAGGATAATCATATATACATGCAATGAAAGAGCTGAGCTATATATAGAGACTTAATGACAGAAGTAGTACTTACAGACAGTAGCAAGTGACCATTAATTTATCAAGGGCCTTTTGATTGAACCACTGGAAGAACTCCTCAAATGGAACAGTCAACAGTGCAATTCCAACGAGGTCTTGCTCCTCTTTAACTCTCAACCTCAAGGTATCCTTCCCCTCTGACTCTCTGCAGGTTTTCATGTACCAATCATGGAATCTTCGCATCATCGTTGTTAGAGGAGGACTTCCATCTCTGATGAGAGGCTTCCCGTACTGGTATTTGTGTTCGTCCACCTCTATTATATCATAATGTGCATCATCGGGCAGGTAATCACCAGGATTGGTATAACCAGGCACCATCCTCGGATCATTAACGGCGATATCGCTAGACACCTTAAGCGGGGGGCACGATTGGTTCGCTTGTTGGCCGAGCGAGGAATTTTTTTCCTAGCTCGTCGTTCTCCTAACCTTCGATCAATGATAGTACTTCCCGACCACTCTGATTCGATATATGACTTTTCAGTAATGCGCTCATAGTTGTTTTTCAGCGGAGACGGTGGTGGTTTCTTCAGGGTAGTGATAGTGCGCTTTGCTTTCACCGGATCTATCTTCTCCTCCGGAGGTGGATGTTTCTTTGCTTTCACCGCTTCCAAGAAGTCCCTCACTTCGGCTTCCACGATCTTCGCGTTTTCCTCCACGGTCCTCTTGTATGGTAACTTCTCTAGAGGCTTGAGAGATGGAACGAATCTGTATTGCCTCCCGCCTCTGGCTGTACTGCTAGACGCCGGAGCAGACGGAGCGGCTGCGGCCGTCTTCTTTCCTTGCTTATGAGGCGGAGGAGAAGGACTACGATGCACCGGAGCAGCAAGAGCGGCAGCGTGTCTCTTCCACCCTTGCTAATGAGGCGGAGAAGGAGGAGGCTGGCTGCTCGGGCGCGCCGGCACAGGCGGAGAAGGAGGCGGAGTGCCGCCACATGTCGGAGAAGGAGGCAAAGTGCCCCGATCACTCACCGGAGGAGGAGGCAGAGTGCCCTGACTCGCCGGAGGAGGAGGAGGAGGCGGCGAAGGCGTCCAGTTCGGAAGGTTGATGAGCTCCATCCGCAATAGGCATGGAGTCTTCAGAGCAGAACCCAGCCGAGTCTCCCCTTCACCGGTAGGGTGGTCAAGCTCGAGCTCCTCAAATCCCTCCGTTATTTCGTCCACCGTCACCCTAGCATATCCTTCTGGAATTGGACGGTAGTGAAAAGATGCGCCGGGTTCAGGAGGTCGAATAGAGCCGACAGCTGCCTTAACTTTGAACTTCTGCCATTGCATCATAAGGTGGCAATGTTGAGAATCCGTGATAGCATCCACGGAGTAGCTAGCAGGAGCCGTGAAGACAGGCTCCAGCTAAAGCAGCTCGGTGGAAGCCACGCTGCTTCTCCGCTGAGATGGCGCGGTAGCTTCGGTAGGTCACTTGCTGTGAACTGCTTCTTGTTCCTCTAGCACTTGTACCCTTGCGTGCAGCTTCTGCATTTGGGTATGCTCCACGTTCCTCCTCCTCTCCTGGCATTTGTAACCGCCTGTGTCCGGAAAACCAGCCTTCCATGGAACGGAGCCTAGCATGCCTCATGTCCGTCCAGGGTGCTCAGGATTCCCGAGGGCCATTGTGAGCTCGTCGTTATCTCTGTCTGGAACGAACGTCCCTTACTGCGTTGCAGCGATATAGTCCTGAAGCTTCATGACGGGTATTCGCAGTTGCTCGTTTGTCCAAATGCACTTCCCTGTTACAGGGTCCAAGGTTCTGCCAACCCCGAAGAACCAAGTCCGGCAACGGTCTGGCTAGTTCAATTTCTCTGGTTCGACCCCTTTATCAAGCAGGTCATTCTCAGCCTTGGCCCATAATGGCATGGCTTTGAGGTAGCCACCTGACCCCGTGCGATGGTGATGCTCCTTCTTCGCAGAATTTATCATGTTAGTCGCTGACATCTTCTTACTCTTGTCCGATGTCTTGTGGGCCACAAATGCGTCCCAATATTCCCTGATCTTCTCATACCGACCGATGAATTCTAGTGTCTTTTCTTTGTCGACAAACATTGTTTTCAGCTCATTCTTTGTAACGCCCCGAGACCGATGTGCCAGGTGTCCTCCAGTTATTCGCTGTTGTTGCCTTGTCATTGCTTGCGTGTCATGCTTTGCATATCATGGCATCATGTGCATTTCATTTGCATACATGTTCGTCTCATGCATCCGAGCATTTTCCCCGTTGTCCGTTTTGCAAACCGGCACTTCTATGTCCCCCGGTGTCCCTTTCTACCTCTTTTCGTGTGCGGGTGTTAAACGTTTTCGGATTGGACCGAGACTTGCCATGCGGCCTTGGTTTACTACCGGTAGACCGCCTGTCAAGTTTCGTTCCATTTGGACTTCGTTTGATACTCCAACAGTTAACCGAGGGACCGAAAAGGCCTCGTGTGTGTTGCAGCCCAACACCTCTCCAAAGTGGCCCAAAACCCACCTAAACCCCCTCCATCATCTCGGTCGTTCGATCACAATCGCGTGGCCGAAAACCGCACCTCATTTGGACTCTCCTAGCTCCCTCTACCTATAAATATGTGCTCTCCTCCGAAATTTCCGCGCAGATGAAACCCTAGCTTCTTCCCACTCCGCCGCCGGACATGTCCGTGCCCGCCGGACGCGTCCAGCCTCCACGTCACTCCGCCCAATGAGAGCGTGCCATGTCACCGCCGCCACCGCCCTCACCCACTCACGCGCTGCCACCTCACCCCGGCGGCCCTTTCTCTCCTCCCCCACTTCGTCGGGCCAGCCGGAGCCCATCCGCGGCCCGCCGTGGGCCGAGACGCTCCGTCACCCTAGCCCTCGTGCGCCGCCGCCCGATCCGGGTCGCGCCGTCGCCGGAGATCCTCGTCGCCGGCCACCATCTCCGGTGATCCCTCGCCGCCGTTTGCTTCGCGCGCCGCGCGCCACCCGTTGCTCCACCGCGCAAACCCCGCTCCGCCGCCTCTCCGCCACGGGATCCCGCCGCTGCTTCACCGTCTAGTGTCCCCGCGCCGCCTCCGCTCTTCTGTCGACGCCGCCAACCGCCGACATCGCTGGAACCCGACCCCGCCTCCATGGCGCGCCCGAGCTCGGAGCCCCGCTCACGGCCGCTCCTCGCCACCAGATCCAAGCCAGCGCCGCCCAGATCCGGAGGGATTCCGCCTCCCGTGCTCCATTCCCGGCCACCACGCTCGTCGGCGTCGCCGGAGAAGCCTCCGGCCGCCGCCTCGTCTTCAACCTCCGGCCGGGATGGCCCTGTCCAACCTCAGCCCGGAAGGCTTCGTCCATCGAACCAAACCAGCGCCGTGTCCCGCTCCGTCTCGTCCCTGCACCCCGAGATCCATTTTGCCCGAGGTTATCTTCTGCTAAGTCCCCAGGAAATCATATCATATATGCATCTTGTGATCATCATAACTCATCATCCGTGGCTCCGTTTTGGACGTGTAGCATATCGAAATGTTCGCCTCGACGAGTACATCATTTCATCTCATTGCATCATTTTCATTTGAGCTCATCTTGATGCCCGAAATGCTTTTGGAAGAGGGCTATGTGATGATTGTTTCAGATCTGTTTCAGCAAATGCCCCTTTGTCATTTTTTGCCATGATTAATGTGTGCATGCTATGATCCTGAGCTCTACATGTGTTTTGAAGAATGTCATGCCATCTTTACATGGGTGTATGCCATGTATTTTTGTGATCTTTGTGGTGACTAGCACAAGCATGCAAAGTAGCTTACTCAATTGATGATGATTTCAGGGACTTAGAATTTCACTAAGTCCTTGCCATGTCATTATTTTTATGCCATATGTTCATGTTGTTTCCTAGTGATTCGTGCCTCTTTTGAGTATGATCAGTAAGGATGTTTTGTAGATAATGTTGTGCTATATCCATCCAAGGATTTGTTTGCAATTATGGAGCATCCTAGCTTGAGTCAATCGAGCTCTACTTTTTCTATAAAATGTTCCTGGCAGATTGTTAACATGTTTAGCGATTTTGCCGAGCTTGTTGTAGTTGATCCGTGCATGCTATGTTGTTGTTCTTGCCATGTCTATCTCCTATGCCATGTCTTCTTGATGGGTGTATGCTTAGATTATCATGTCATGCTTTGTAGTGAGTGCATCGAGCTCGTAAACATGTCTACTTGTTAATCTGTTTTGCCATGCTCCAGTTTTTCACTAAGTCTGAATCTGTTTATGTTTTTGCTATGTTCACATGGTTGCAATTGTATTTTCTGATCCCTTTTGGCTCATGGTCAGTAAGGGACTTTTGTTATATGCTTTGAGTAGCTTCATGCCATGCCTTGATTTGCCATGGTATGTTCCTGTAGCATGTAGTTATCGTGCTCTAAACATTGCTTCCTGATGTTAAATTCCTGACATGCTGTTAATTTCACCAAGTCTGAAACCTGTTATCTTTTGCACTTTTGCCATGCTTGTTTGAACCTGTTATTGAGTGAATTAGCAGTAGCTCAGTGTTCATCTTCTGTCAAGCATCATGAGTGGATCACTCCATGTATTTTCTTGTCATGTTGGAGTGCTGTAGCATGTTGTTCTTGATGCATTTAGAATGCTACTTGCTGTTAATCGCAAACCGGTGCCATATTTGTTTTGCTTGCCATTTCCAAACCGTGCATCCGATTCCGGTGATCTTTATATCAATTTTGACCGAAATCAACTCCTCTTTCTAGTGGCACTCTTGGATTTCCAAGTTGAGCCCAGTTTCATTCATTCCTTTCCAAATCATGCATATGCACCGCATACCGCATCGCGCATATCATGCCATGTTCATGTATTGGTTGTTTACTATGTTGTGTGCTTCTTTCCGGTGTTGTTTCTTCGGGTTGGTTCTGATTACGTCGGTTTGGTGAGGACCCGTTCGACTACGTCCGTTTGTCTTCTTTATGGACTCGTTCTTCTTCCTTGCGGGATCTCAGGCAAGATAACCCTACCCTTGAAATCACTTCTGTCTTTGCTTGCTAGTTGCTCGCTCTTTTGCTATGCCTATGCTGTGATACCTACCACTTGATTATCATGCCTCCCATATTGCTAAGCCAAGCCTCTAACACACCTTGTCCTAGCAAACCGTTGTTTGGCTATGTTACCGCTCTGCTCAGCCCCTCTTATAGCGTTGTTAGTTGCAGGTGAAGATCGGAGTTTGTTCCTTGTTGGAACATGGATATTTGTTGGGATATCACAATATCTCTTATTTAATTAATGCATCTATATACTTGGTAAAGGGTGGACGGATCGGCCTTATGCCTGGTGTTTTCTTCCACTCTTGACGCCCTAGTTTCCGTCATATCGGTGTTATATTCCCGGATTTTGCGTTCCTTACACGGTTGGGTTATAATGGTTACCCCTTGACAGTTCGCTTTGAATAAAACTCCTCCAGCAAGGCCCAACCTTGGTTTTACCATTCGCCACCTAGCCTCTTTTTCCCTTAGGTTAGGCCAGCCCAAGGGTCATCTTTATTTTAACCCCCCCTGGGGCCAGTGCTTGTCTAAGTGTTGGTCCAAACTAGAGCCCCTTGCAGCGCCACCTCGGGGAAACTCGAGGGCTGGTTTTAGTTATACGGATTGCTTATCCGGTGTGCCCTGAAAACGAGATATGTGCAGCTCCTATCGGGATGTCGTCGCATCGGGCGGTCTTGCTGGACTTGTTTTACCATTGTCGAGGATGTCTTGTAACCGGGATGCCGAGTCTGATCGGATTGTCTTAGGGAAGGAATATCCTTCATTGAACGTGAGAGCTTGTGATGGGCTAAGTTGGGACACCCCTGCAGGGATTGGAACTTTCAAAAGCCGTGCCCGCGGTTATGGGCGGATGGGAATTTGTTAATGTCCGGTTGTAGAAAACTTGAAGTTTATCTTAATTAAAATACATCAACCACGTGTGTAGCCGTGATGGTCTCTTCTTGGCGGAGTCCGGGAAGTGAACACGGTGTTGGAGTTATGCTTGACGTAGGTTGTGCTAGGATCACTTCTTGATCATAGATTCTCAACCGTGCTTTTGCCTTCTCTTCTCGATCTCATTTGCGTATGTTAGCCACCAAATATGCTAGTCGCTTGCTGCAGCTCCACCTCATACCTTTTACCCTTCCTATAAGCTTAAATAGTCTTGATAGCGAGGGTGTGAGATTGCTGAGTCCCCGTGACTCACAGATACTTCCAAAACCAGTTTGCAGGTGCCGATGAAACCGTGCAGGTGACGCAACCGAGCTCAAGGAGGAGCTCGATGAAGACCTTGTTCGTAGTGTTGTTTCGTTTCAGTTGATCAGTAGTGGAGCCCAGTTGGGACGATCGGGGATCTGTGTAGCATTTGGGGTAGTCTTCTTTTATTTTGGGTTTCGTAGTCGGACCTTGATTGTATCTGGATGATGTAATGCTTTATTCATGTATTGTGTGAAGTGGCGATTGTAAGCCAACTATGTATCTCTTTCCCTTATGTATTACCTGGGTTGTGTGAAGATTACCTCACTTGTGACATTGCTTTCAATGCGGTTATGCCTCTAAGTCGTGCTTTGACACGTTGGAGATAAAGCCGCATCGAGGGCGTTACAAGTTGTTATCAGAGCCTTCCCCGACCTTAGGAGCCCCCTGCTTGATCGAATCGCTGGCGTTGTTGAGTCTAGAAAAAAAATGTTTTGAGTCATTTAGGATTATATATATCGGAGAGTTAGGAATTCTTTTTACTCTCCAGTCCCTTCGTCGCTCTGGTGAGGCATCCTGACGTAGAGTTTTGACTCTTCTCTTCTCAAATTTCACTCAAAAAATTTAGGATCACGCGGGTATCTTGGAATCGTTCCGATGGTTTTGTGACGAGAACATTGTTCTTGGTGCCTCCTGACATTTAGGGGTTGTGGCAGTGTCCCGGGGAGTTGAGCTCCGAGGTGTTGTCGTCACAATTTTATCGTTGCAGTTCTGGAATACCTGAGCTCGCCGACATCGAAAATCTTTTTTATGCAGTTGTTGGTCAGATAACCTCGACGCCGCCCAGTACTGGGGCGGGAGTTCGGGAGTATTGTCATAACTCGTATAATGGATGCTTTTCGAAGGTTGAGGTAAACGATTTCCAAAGGTTTCTTGGTTATGTGTTGAAGGATGGATACAACTGGATGTAGGATTTGCTAGTTTTGGGTGAGATATTATGCTTCCCCTGTATCCCCAACACCTGATTGCATAACTGGAAAATTTCAGGAGTTTATAAGTGGGAATTCAAGTAGCTCTTAGGATATCTTTCCGACAGATGTATGATATGAAATTGGGGTTCGACGTCTAGTGGTCCGCCTATCCACGGTTGGTTTTACAGTGGTCTCGTTGTGTCTTAAAGAGTCCTTGGCTATGCCGACTCGGGGATGCTTCGTATGTCATGTGCACTGCCTTGTACATAATGGTGTTGTACGATCGAGCCCGTGTAGGTCCCACCACGAAAACTTCGGACGAAATCTCTATCATATGTTTGTTCCGGCTTATTCTGCAAGCCAATCCTTGTTTTGTTTTGAGTTGTGGCATTCGAGTTGCTTCGAAGTCAAATGTGGATTCCATCCCTTGTCTAAGAGGTGTTCTCATACTCCTATGTGAATGCAATCCTTCTTGATCTTCGAGCTTGCCATCTCAATTTCTTCTGAACCGGTGTGCTTCTCGTCAAGTGGATCCGTTCATTTTCGATAGTCGCGAGATCAATTCCCAGTTCTTTGCAACGGTGTTCGTTTCATCCGTTCCAAGTTGACTTTGTTTTCCCACCCTCCCTCCCTTGTTTTTCTTCAAGGACTCAGTTTTCTTAATTCGTTATCCATTTTATGGATGTGAAGTCTCTCCACTCTTTTCAATCAACGTTCTTACACGGTGGTTCTCTTGAAGATGCTCTACTCGTTCGTCATTCTTCGTTTTTTCCTCCTCCGGTGGATTCAATTCAAGTTTTCTGTGTTGAGTATATTCCTTTTCCTCGCGTCTAATGCTTTTTCCATGCTGGTGCACCCCTGAATCATCCACTTCTCGCTATTCAATTATTCCGGAGTGCTCAGGATATCTCAGAAGGCTCGTCTTGTCATTCAAGATCCATTCAAGCACTTTTTGAGGATGCTATCTCTTTCAAGTCATTTTAGTTCAACCGGTGCAAATCTCTCTTCAAAATCATTCAACGGGGTTTCTTTGAGTGGGCCCTAACCCACAAGTCTTTTCTAAGATCTTACCTGACTCTTCTAATTTTTCCGGAGTTATTCTTAATTTTTTTTGCCAAGTTTGACGTAAGAATGAATTATCATCGGTTATATGTTTTCCTCTAAGGTCGGTCAAATTCTTTCATTGTTGGCTCAACCTTTCTATTCTTCATTATTCCGGAGTGACTCAACAATTCACGGTGGTGTTTCTCGTCATCTTTCCACTACTAGGAAAAGGGCTATAAATAGGATTGACACTAATGGCGCACCAGGGAAGTAGTGCGCCACTACTATATACTAATGGCGCACCAGTTGGTGATGCGCCATTAGTGTGGAAGACACTAATGGCGCACCAGAAAACTGGTGCGCCACTAGTGATAATTTTTTTTCATTTTTACATACATACTAATGGCGCATCCTACCTCTGGTGCGCCATTACTAGTTCTAACTAGTAATGGCGCACCAGACATGGAGTGCGCCAGTACTGAATTTTTTTTATTCTTTTTTTGCAAAACTACTAATGGCGCACCGCCTCACAGTGCGCCATTACTAGTTTAAACTACTAATGGCACACCCTGTAAAAGTGCGCCATTAGTATATATATATATTTACTTTTCTGCAAAACTACTAATGGCGCACCACCTGCAGGTGCGCCATTAGTAACCAGGGTTACTAATGGCGCATTTGCAGGTGGTGCGCCATTAGTAACCAGGGTTACTAATGGCGCATTTGCAGGTGGTGCGCCATTAGTAACCTGGGACCCCAACAAGATATTTTGGACAGCCCCACACCTACCCACTCACTTTTCCCACTTCATTCCCTCCACCTCCTTCTCCAAGCTTTCGGCTGCCTCCTCCTCCTCACCTCATTTCCACCATAGATTCATCAAAATTAAGTGGTGAAATTACCTTTTTTGATAGGTAAGTAAGGGGAAAGCTATCTTCATGATGTAGATCTACTTTTTTTCTCCCTAGCTCGCTCCAACAACGTGCACATGCACTTTTTGTGGCCTAGCTAGATCTATGTATGTTTGTGGTGTTGCATGTGTTTGTGGTGTTGCATATATGTTTGTGTTTGCAGGTACCGGTATTTGAAATGCGATAGTTGCCAATATTTTGCCGGAATGTTGATTCATTTCCGTTTCGGCAAGAATTTTGGCACTATGCATTCTTTTTGGCCCTATTTTTAGGGAAGGTCATGCCAAATTTTTTCTTGCTTCTAAAATATCATTTTTCTCTACCCCGCAGGCGACCATGGTCCGCACGATGACCAAAGGCATCGTGAATAGGTTTTTGAGCTCTGCGAAGGCCGAGATGCTTCAAAAGAACGAGACGGAGATAAGATGTCCGTGTCGAATATGCAAGCTGAAGAGCCTTATTGCGGACCCTGATTCCGGGCAGGTGCGGGACCACCTGCTCTTGCGTGGTTTCATGGATGGCTATTGGTGGCAAGGTGATGAAGATGACTATGAAGTCGTCCATGGGGGCCGGGCAAGAAATGAGGAAGGGCAACAAGACAAGTACCACCGCGGCGAGGGCGGGCGAGAAGATGAAGAATCTCCAGGACATGATCACGACGGTGATGCTGTACACAGTCATACAGTCATCATGTAGAAGATGTCGTACATGATGATGAGGAAGATCAAGACGAGGGGCATGATCATGAAGATGAAGATGCTAGAGCAGACGATGATGGAGGCTGGGTGCAGGACCCTCATATTCAAGAGCTGCTTCTCAAGCAGACGGATAACGCAAGAGCTGCCGCCCGAGAGAAAGCCAAGCTGGATCAACTAGAGATAGACGCGGTTACTCCATTGTATGAAGGATGCATGCCCGAGGATACCCGCCTGAAAGTAACGCTCATGGCTCTGGAGATGAAGGTAAAACACAAAATGACCGACGCATGCTTCGACGAGAACATGTCATTCTGGCACGAACGTCTTCCCAAGGGGAACAAGTGCCCGACCAGTTTCGAGGAGGCGAAGAAAATCGTGTGTCCTCTGGATTTACCGCACGTGAAATACCATGTGTGCATGAACAATTGCATCATTTATCGGGACGAGCACGCGGAGTCTACCATATGTCTGGTGTGCGGCGTTACTCGATACAAGAAGAGGAAGAAAGCTCCTCGAAAATCAGTGTGGTACTTTCCCATCACTCCTCGTCTGCAGCGGTATTTCGCGGACCCTAAGGTAGCAAAGCTCCTGCGTTGGCATGCGGATAGGGAGGAGAAGAAGCGGGAAGATGACGGAAATGATCCGGAGATAAATAAAAAAGACAAGATGCTGAGTCACCCTAAGGATGCGAGCCAGTGGCAAGCGTTGAACTTCGAATACCCAGAATTTGGGAAGGATCCAAGGAACATCGTGCTGGGTGCGAGCACCGATGGAGTCAATCCGTTTGGCAGCCAGAGAAGCACACATAGCACGTGGCCTGTGTTTGTGTGGATGTACAACCTTCCCCCCTGGTTGTGCATGAAGAGGAAGTACATTCACATGAGTATGCTAATTGAAGGGCCGAAACAACCAGGGAACGACATCAATCTGTATCTGGGGCTGCTGAAAGAGGAGCTAGACACGCTGTGGAAAACGCCAGCCAATATGTGGGACACTGCAGAGAAAGAATATTTCCCTATGAGAGCCGCACTGCTCACGACGGTGCACGACTATCTCGGTTACGGATATCTCGTGGGGCAGGTAGTCCATGGATTTTCTGGATGCGTAAGGTGCATGGATGACACAATGTATCGCCAGCTAGATAGAGATCCTGGATCTTCGAAAACCGTGTTCATGGGACATCGAAGGTGGCTTCGCGACGATGACCAGTGGAGGAAACACAAGGATCTGTTCGATGGTGAAACCGAACCCCGAAAACGCCCGCGTAGGAGGAGCGGCGAGGAAATAGACGAGCTATTGAAAAATTGGAAAGATTGTCCACTGCCGGGAAAGAAGCAAAAGGTGCCAGAGCCGGGAAAGAAGCGAAAGGCGCCAGAGCCGCTGCTGAAGGTATGGAAAACGAGGTCTGTTTTCTAGGACTTTTCGTACTGGAAGATCCACCGTGTGCCTCACAGCCTTGATGCCATGCATATCACGAAGAACGTGTGCGAGAGTCTGCTTGGTACCCTGCTCAACATGCCAGAGAGGACCAAAGATGGGCCGAAAGCAAGGGCAGACTTGAAATCAATGGGCATCAGGCAGGAGCTTCACGCTAATGATGATGATGATGATGATGATGAGGCGAAGCAGGACACAGAAACTCGTCGCAAAGGCAAAAAGGCCAAGAAGACCGGAAGTGACTACCCTCCCGCGTGCTTCACTCTAAGTCAGGAGGAGATCGAGCAGTTTTTCACCTGCCTCGTAGGAGTAAAACTTCCTTACGGTTACGCGGGGAAGATAAGCAGATACCTAGACCCAGCGAAGCAGAAGTTCAACGGGATGAAGTCTCACGACTGTCACGTACTGATGATGCAGATACTTCCAGTTGCAATCCGTGGGATCATGGACGCGCACGTCCGTGAAACGCTATTTGGCCTATGCAACTTTTTCGACGTCATCTCTCGGAAGTCGATTGGCGTGAGGCAACTCAGAAGGCTACAGGAAGAGATCGTGGTGATACTATGTGAGCTTGAGATGTACTTCCCGCCCGCATTCTTCGACGTTATGGTGCATCTGCTGGTCCATATCGTGGAGGATATCATCCAACTCAGGCCGACGTTCCTGCACAGCATGATGCCGTTCGAAAGGATGAATGGTGTCATCAAAGGATACATTCGCAACATGTCACGTCCAGAGGGAAGTATAGCCAGGGGCTTTCTGACCGAAGAGTGCATCTCCTACTTCACGAATTATCTATCCATCGAGAACCCCGTTGGTCTGCCCGTCAACAGGCACCTCGGCAGGATCGCTAGATCGGGTCGCCGTGAGGGTCGCCGCGAAATGCATGTCGACTTCGAGGGTCAACTCGCCGACTTTGAAAGAGCAAACCTAGTTGCGCTACAACACATAGACGTGGTCGATCCTTGGGTGGTAGAGCACAAAACCTTTATTGAGAAGACGTACAATGACCGAGGCCAACAGAGGACGGACGGAGATATAATCAAAGAGCACAACTCATGTTTCACGCGTTGGTTCAAGCAGAAGCTTCTGTCGTACCCTTTACATGAGGATTCTTCCGCGGAAGAACAACTCATATTCGCCTTGTCACAGGGTGCCGAGCACAACCTGATGACCTATGAGGCGTACGATATCAACGGCTACACATTCTACACCGAGGACAAGGACATGAAGAGCGATGGTTATCAGAACTCCGGGGTAACGATGGAATCCTACACTGGTAACGACAAGGACAGATACTACGGAAGGATCGAGGAGATTTGGGAGATGAGCTACGCTGGAGAGAAGGTCCCGATGTTCCGTGTCAGATGGGCCAAGAGCGTCCTAAAAGAAGACCGGTATTTCACCACCATGGTTATACCCGAAGCCAAATCCAAGACCGCGGGCGCAAATGTCACCGCGAAAAATGAGCCATGGGTACTGGGTTCCCAAGTGGACCAATGCTTCTTCATTACCGACCCGTCAAAGCCCAGTCGTGTTGTCGTGAGGAGAGGCAAAAGGAAGATCATCGGAATGGATGGAGTATCCAATGAGCAAGACTTCGACAAGTACGGCGACCCGTAGATCGAACATGATGACGACGATGAAGTAGCAGCACAAACCACAAGAAGAAGCAGGACCACCCTACCTAAAGGACGTCCGTTCCACAGAAGAACTCCATTTGCGAAAAAGAAGGGCAAGAAGATTGTGAACAGATAGCTAGCTAAGATCGATTGTATTTAAATTGTAGTCTTCATTTCTTGATTGTATTTCATGGGCACCTTTTGATATCATGAATATTTTTAAATTTCACGGGCACTTTTTGAATTCATGAGGACACTCAATCTCGATCCCCCTCCACCGCCGCCGACGAGCACCCGGCCCCCCGCACCCTCCCCCGCTCCACTGCTGCCAACGGGCACCCCCCGCACCCTCCCCCGCTCCACCGCCGCCGCCGATGATATTTTCAAGTAACAAATTTGAATATATTTTTTAAAAAAATATTACTGTTTTTATAAAAAAATATTACTGTTATGATTTAAACAAGTTTGAACATACTTAAACACAAATAAATATCAAACAACATTTAAAATGCAAAAAAATATTGCAGAGCCTGGGAATCGAACCCAGGACCCCCTAGTGTGTGTGCTGCATGCTAACCAATCGGGCTAGTGGGCGGGTTCTAATGTGGATTGGGTTAGGTGCAATATAACCTGTGCTCGAACTGTAATAAAAAAAATTCTAATGGCGCACCGCTGCGGGGTGCGCCATTGCTATCTAAAAAAAGATTTCTAATGGCGCACCGCTGCGGGGTGCGCCATTGCTCTCTAAAAAAAGATTTCTAATGGCGCACCGCTGCGGGGTGCGCCATTTCTATCTAAAAAAAGATTTCTAATGGCGCACCGAGGTCTGGTGCGCCATTAGTAAGCTTCCCCCTAGCTATCTCCTTTGACCCTCTCTCCCTCGCCACCAGATCCCCATCGATCGATCGACCCACCCCCAACCCAACCCCAGAAGTGAGCGAGCTACCGCCTAGGGTTTCGACCGCCGCCGTCCGCCGCGCCTCATCCTCCCGTCCGTCGCCTTCGCCGCTCCGTCGCCCTCGCCGCTCCATCGCCCCGTCGCCCTCGCCGCTCCGCCCCAACCAAGGTGCTCCCTCCACCCCGCCTGCCCCTGCCGTCCTCCGCCACCGGCCCCCTGCTCTCCTTCGACCGCGGGGAGCAAGGAACCGGACGAGCTCGGACCCCAACCCCGACCCCAACCCCTCCGGTGACCAGGTACCTCTCCTCCTTCCTCCTTCCTCCCTCTCTCCACCATTCCCCATTCCCTCCCTCCCCTCGACCGTGCGGATGGGATGATGCGGGATGGGATGACGCGGCGCCATTATATTTTTTACATTTATGTCATAGTTTTGACGTGTCAATCGCATTATTTCTTCGAGCTGATGCATTGATTATGCCTTTGAGGCAGTTAGTTAACCTCTCACCTATGTTCATGCAGGGATATTATTCTTGGAAAAGCCACTGTTGGTGATGGAATAGAAAGATAAGCAGGTACCTATCTTCAGTCCCAATCTAACAGGGTAGTCCATGGATTCAAACTAGCTAAAGGAGATTCAAACTGCCGAACCTTTAGGTTAACAACTCAACACAAACCAATCCCTGAAACCAAAAACTCAACACAAACCAAGTGCATTATTTTTGTGACTGTTTTCATGTTTGCAGAACCAATATTTTTGTGCCAACAATCATTTTACTCCCTCATGCCAACAACCACTCATTTTTCAGTTAACTCCTTACAGTTCAGATCATATTTTGATTGTCAACAATAGTGGACTTTTAAGGCTTTTTTAGAGGCAATACTAGTGGATATTAGGCCTTTTTACATGCAATAATAGTGGAATTTTAGGCTTTTTTTGGAGGAGTGTGTTTCATGCTGGCCTACAGTGATGAATTAGTCAGAATTGTGTATGATTGTGCCTAAAGTAGATAATCTAAAGATACAGACAAAATAATTAGGGGAGCATGTGTGAATCTAAAGTATATTGTCAACTTCCAACATTTGCTTTGTTGTCCATGTGGTTGAAGCAATGAAGTTGACTGTGTCATTCTTGAGCTGAAATAGAACTTGACAGCCTGTACAGTGAATATATGCAGTGAACAGAAATTGACAGGTTGTCTTGACTGAATTCAGTCCTGTACAGTGAATATATGCACTCAATATACAGTCATTGTAATTTTTGGGAGTAATTTTTTGTGTCAAATCACTCAAGTAGTAACTGAATTTTCAAACTGAACTTGACACAATACTATTCAGTTAATTTGCTTGGACAATAGTATGTATGCTCATCACTTTATGTATGGTGTTATGCCCTATTATCTCTGTTCAGTTGACTAATGAAGCACTAGGCTCATCCATGGTACAAGTTCACCTGTGAACACTTGAAATTAGTTAGGACATCCCGTACTGATAGATGTAAATTGTGTCCAGTAGGCTTTGAAGCACCGGTTTTTCCTGTTTCTAACTCTGAATCTGATATAAACCATACCGTTGGCATAAGTGGTCTTTTTTATATGTGCTGATGCTTTGTTAATATACAGCTATAGATGATGTTGTACTTGTGATGATGCTACTTGTGATCTTCTGAAATAACCCATTGGCGACTTCATTACGCAGGGATAATGATATTGCAGGTATCCCGAGAGGCCCTTGAGTTTGCCGGAATGTCGATTAACTTCCGTTCCGGCAAATTCGGGTACTCCATATGTCCTATTTTCAGCAAAGGTCATGCTGAAATTTTCCGTGAATTTTAGCATGACTTTGCTAAAAATAGGACATATGGGGTACTTGCGACTAATGCATGGGCCGGGGTATCTTAGTACTTAGTTAAGTAGGATCAACTGCCCCGCCATTCTTGCTGCATAGGTGGCAATAGAGCCAAGTGATTAGTGCCAAGTGATTAGGCCCAACCTAGGGTGCCTCGGCATCGATAAACCCTAAATGATGAAAACTTAACTTAGCATTTAGGGTGCCTCGGCGTCGACAAACCCTAAATGATGAAACCTTGGCTTCTATAGGGTGCCTCGGTGTCGATGGGAACCTAAATGATGTACGCTTAGGCTTTTAGGGTGCCTCAGCGTCGACAAACCCTAAATGATAAAAGCTTAGCTTTTAGGATGCCTCGGTGTCGACAAACCCTAAATGATGAGACCATGATCTTGTTACTTGACAATAACCAACTTTTTGACCAAACTTTTTTCCTATTTAGAGCGAAACATGGCCCACAACGATGAGGCCGGCGGTTCGGGCGGCAAGCAATTCTGGGAGCTGTCCCAGGAGTTGGAGGAAGAACCTCACCGCTATGAGGACGCCGCGGAAGACACCGATCCTGACTACACAACCCCTAGTGGCGTCGGGGATGACACCACTGATGATGGCGCCACGGATGCCACCACTGATGATGGCGGCGCACGCACAGATGGCAGCCAACCGAAGAGGCAACGAAAGGACCGGCGCCCGAACGTGCTCGGCACCGTCAGGGAGGAATTTACTGAAGTGAACTCCGACGAGCATCTGACGGCGCCCAAACACGTAGTCAAGGGGTACTCGATTCAGCTCGGGTTCATTCTCCGGAGCACCGCCTCGATCAACACCGAGAACCTAAGGCATAAGGACCGAGGGAATTTGCGCAGCCTCCTCTTCACGAAGCTGCACAAACGATACAAGTTCCCTGCTGAGTTCGCAAACACACGCCTCTCGGGTAATAAAGTGAACGGTGCCGCCCTCACGATGATGAGCACGGCCCTGTCTACTTGGAAAAGCACGGTGAAGGCAATGATTGACAAAGGTGATAGTTATGAGAAGATCAAGGCGAAATATCCTTTGATGAGCGAAGATGACTACAAGGAGTTCAAGATCAAGTGCGAGAGCCCCGCAACCTCCGAATCAAGTCAGTGGGGGAAAGAAATGCGGCAGTTGAACATAGGGGTCCACCAACTCGGTCCCGGCGGTTACAGAGTGGCGGAGCCTGCATTGGACAAGGAGGACGCGGAGCGTGCCGAGCAAGGCCTACCGCCCCGCTTCGAGAAATACAGTGACAAGCAGACTAGGAACTTTCTCAAGGCCCGGTACAAGGAGGACCCGGTAACAAAGGAGCTTACCACGGATCCGAAGACCAAGGAGCTTGAGCTTGTTCTGGTAAGGAATACACCCCTGCGTAATTAGCTCCATATGGTTGCATTCTAATTAATCCCCAATATTTCTAAATGGTTCACGTTCCTTCCGCAGGAGAAAGAAAGCAGTAGCGCGGGGTCGTCTCAGAGCTCCCCTTTCGACACCCCTTTGAATAGGGCATTGAACGTAATGAAAAACAGGGATAAGCTCAATAAGCCGATGTCAGCTGGTCGTGTGACCGTCGAAGGCTTGTCCACAAAATGGTCATCATAATATGGCGCTGGTGGGCGAAAGGAGAAAAAGACCAGCTCGGAAAGCCAGTCGCGCGAGGTTGAAGCACTCAAGGCGCAAGTGGCGCGGATTCCGGAGATGGTCCAAGAGCAAGTGCAACAACAACTGGGATCGACGCTTACCGGCATTATGCCTACCTTGATTCATGGGATAACGACGTGGATTGCAGGTGGCCAACAGGGGCCGCACCCGATTCCCAGCTTCACGGCCAGCAACTCACACAACGCGCAGGCGGCGCCATTGGTGTCTCCGGCGGCGGCGGTATTGGTGTCTACGGCGGCGGCACCATTGGTGTCTCCGGCGGCGGCGGTATTGGTGTCTCCGACGCCGGCATTGGAGCTTAATGCACCCGGGTGTACGCCGGCCGGCACCTCGCCAGCAAGCGGCCCCTCTGTCAGTTGCACGCCCGCCGTTGGCGGTGCCTCGACATTAGCCGAGCTCGACGGCATCACGGTAACTAAGCCTCTCGGTCGAGGACTTCATCTCCTTGCCTTTGACTGGGCATCCCTGACGCCCTACATGTTTTCGCAGGGCGCCGCCAACGTTCCTTGCACTCTCCTGCACTTCGTGGGCGACGAGTTGGTCGATGTCGCCAAGGGCAGAATCGTTCAACCGGGCAACCCCGTGTTCCACGGTAATCCGATGCCACCCACAATGTATAGGGTTGAAGTGGTTCGGGTGCTGCCAGGCTGCGATGAGCTGTTACCTCCGATTCGACCCGCTGGGGCCGACGAAGAAGATGAGATGACCCTCAGCACCTGCGTAAGTTGGCCCCTGCTTTGGCCGAAGAGCCAGATTCGTTTGGGGGCGGGGGACACCACCCCACAGACAAGACCGCCAGTCGTGCCGGCGCCAAGCCATGGCAAGAACGCCGCAACGCTACCGGACATGCCGGACATCCCTATGGCACAGGATCCAGACATGCGTATGGCACAGGATCCGGACGACGACGACAACGATGATGGTACATTTACCAACGTCCATAAGTACTTTGCCGAACATGGGTACGGTGACGAGTTCTGTGGACCTCCTTCTCAAGAACCCAAACAAGACGACCGCGATCTAGCTGGTACGACGGAGAAATCCAATTGCAACAGGCGTCGTCTGGCATTCAGTTCTCAGGAGACGCCTCCAGCTGCCGCCTTCACCGAGCCTCAGATAGCGGAGGTGCCAAATATTATCAGCCCCAACACGCTCAAGAAGGTGGTCTGTGAGCAGAACTCGGTCCCATTACAGCAGATCAAGAAGAAGGGCCGGAAACGGCCGACTAAAAAGGCCGCCGGTGCGAGCCAGCCGGCACCGAGTACGATCCGTGCTCAGGACGGGCCACCTTCACCTAAGGATATCTCGAGGAGGGTGCATGTGGCGGGTAGGGCGATGCTACCGGCAAATATGCTCAGTGCTGCAACCGGTGCTATGCGGAGTCTGCACGACAGTGTTCTTTCTTTGGAGAAGCGGCGTCTCAGAGAGAATGATGTGGCATACCCGGTTTTCGTGGCCAAGGTGCCAGAGGGCAAGGGCTTTGTGGATGGCGCCATCGGGGGTACGATCGTCCTGCGGTTTGATGACATCTTTGCTATGTTCAACCTTCATCCGCTGCACTACACCTTCATTCGGCTGTTTTCACTAAGTATGGAGATGCGGATCATTAGAGACCAGACCTCGGACATCGTGATCGTCGACCCCTTCTACATGCGTGCCAAGCTCTTGAGCAGCGCTGGGGAACGCCAAGTCGCGAGTTCACACCTCGAAGATGTCATTCTGGCAAACCCAGATAAGGATAACTTTCTTGTGCCTTACTTTCCCGAGTAAGTCATCCCTTAACCGCCCCGTAACATATGATTTCTTAGATTTTGATCGTTCTTTTTTTTCTAACATTCCGTGTTCCGTGCAGTGACACACATTGCACACTCATCCTCTTAAGCCCGAAATATTCCATGGCCACGTATTTCGACCTGAACCGTAACTCCAAGATAGACTACACAAATATCAAGAAAGTTCTTGATGATGTTCTCCCTGGCTACGCCAAATCTGGAGGCACCTTCATCAGTGCAGTTCGTAAGTACGGCAAGCACGTGTTCGCCCACAATACGACGTTCTGCTGCGTCAAGCAGCCGCCTGGCCGTCAGAAGGATGCCTACTACGCCCTCCATCACATGCGGGCGATCGTAAGGGACCATCATCACCTTCTGCTACCAAATAATCTCAAAGATTGGGCCGCGAGCTTGTCGGCAATCCAGGACGCGGACATCAGACAAGAATTCTTTCGCATCCAGTCGGAGTTTGCGAACATCATCCATCAAGATGTCCTTCATACCTCGGGGCAGTTCTTCCTCAGATATCAACCATCCAACATTGAGATAGACAGAATGCTACAAATGCAGGCTGACAACGCCCGCGACTTCATGACCATCACGACAGACGGCAGCTTCATCCACGCACCTGTCCATGAATCGAGTTGAAAGTAGTAATGTGTAGTTCTGAAACATTGATTGGCTCATGTTGTAATTAAACTTTAATGAATTGTATGTCTCTTTGGTTTGGACAGTTGTTCAACTTAGATGTAATCGATGCTATTTATTAGTAGGACCATGAATCGTGCTATTAATGTCTTGCTTTTCTCTTCCGATCCTTTTGTTGCATACTTATATATTGCTTATGTATGTATTGTCTGTTGTTTGGCTTGTGCATAGAGATGCTGTCGTATGTCGTGTACAAGGGTAAGGTTCCCGGAGTCTACGATGACTGGGAGGAGTGTCGGAGACAGGTTCACCGTTTTAGCGGTAACAGTTACAAAGGGTACACCACTAGGGCGGAGGCCGAATCTAGATACGCCCGCTATCTAGCGGGAGAGAGGAGGGAGCGTTGGAGGAACCGGATGAAGACCAGTTTGATCGCGATGATGCTCATCGTGATGACCGCAGCTCTCTTCTATGTGATGGTAGTTTAGATGATTGATATCGACTTGTAATGTGAAGACAAACTCGATACTCGCGGTCTCGAGACTTGTAATGTTTTATCTTTGTTCGGTCTTTTGAATTCGGAGACTAATATGATGAATTGTATTCGGAGACTAATCTTCTATTGTATTCGATGAATCCGTTGTTGCTGTGTGCTACTGTCTATATTCTGTCAAATAATATATTTTGTAACCTGCGCAAAAATCAGAAAAGTAAAAAAAAACCAAATATTCATACTAATGGCGCATCACCACAAGGTGCAGGATACTAATGGCGCATCAATACAGAGTGCGCCATTAGTATGCCAAAGGATACTAATGGCGCATGAAGACAGAGTGCGCCATTAGTTTGCCAAGTATACTAATGGCGCATCTATTCGCAGTGCGCCATTAGTGTGCCAAAGCACATGGTTAAATATGGACCCTGGGAGGCACACTAATGGCGCATGGTGTTATATACTAATGGCGCACTGGATGGTGCGCCATTAGTATACCAGAAACTAATGGCGCACCAGTGGTGTGCCATTAGTAAAAATTACTAGTGGCGTGCTACTAATGGTGCACCGGTGATGCGCCGTTAGTAGGCAAAACCGGTGTGCCATTAGTAGGCCTTTTCCTAGTAGTGTTCTCAACATTTGAAGACCGAAGGAGAGTTTCTTTTAAATCTTGCCCCATTCTCTGCCATCCTCTCATAATTGTTTTTGATGGTGAGAATTCTTTTCACCCATCCGGAGCAGTTCAGGAGTCTTTTCAGTTTGATTCTCCGGAGCTCATGATCTCAGAATTATTCATTCCAGCTTTCAGCTCTCATACTCTAAATCTTACCGGTGCATCATTCAAATTTCTCTAATCAGCTCGTGATCTCTTCATTTCTCTTGCATCTAAATTTCCCCAAGCTTCTTCGTTCATTTGTCAATTCTTACCGGTGATTCACCCCTTTACTTCATTCGTTTGCAATTCTTACGGTGTTTCGGCCAACATTTCTCTTCCTTCTTTATCTTATCAATTCATTCATTGTTTCAATTCTACCGGTGGTTCATTGAAGACCTTCCCAAGTTTGATGCTATATCTATATTAATCCTTTCTATGAGAATGAGTAGTATGCCAAATACAGTTGCTCGTCATCAATTTAATTGGTGAAGGATAAACATAATGTAATTCTTATTCTTGTTTCATCGAGAAAATTCAGTTCCTGCTTTCCGGAGTGGTTCATCATATCACATTCTCGGTTCGAGATGCTTTATCTTTTCTTTTCCAAGAGTTCCAAGCTCTCGCCATTATATCACCACGGAGATCCATCTAATCATTGCAAGGCTTCAACCTTATTCTTTTCATCCTTCATTTCGTTTGATCATTCTTTTGTTACCGGAGTTCTTCATGGAGGCTCTACATGAGGGTTCATCAAGGATTTAATTCCTTCTCGAAGTGTTCATTAAGATTCTTTTTCAAAGGAGCTCAAGCATTCTTCATTTTGCAATCCGGAGTGCTATTCTTTCACGCATATCTTTTGAGGTGGTGTTATGTCTTTCTTGATAATTTCCCGTCGTGCTCCGTGATTCACAAGTTATCAATAATGAGATATTTTAAATCCATCAATCTTGCCATTCAAGTTATCTTGGGTAATATTTTCACCTAAAGATTTCCCTAAGGATTGTTGCTATTAATGGTGATAATATATGATCCAATTTCTTCATCTATCCTCCCGGTGAAATATTTTCTCGTCTCCTTGTTCATATCAATCCAATTCTTTTCCCGTGAGTGGCAGAATTTCACCTCATAGTTTTGAGTTGTTCTCCATAATCCCACTACAACTTTGTTCTTTTTGTTGTTGGTTTTTTTTCCAACAACTCCGTTCGACCCTTCTCCTAAGGATGCCGTTTCAAGCTCTTTTGTGGCAGAAGCTGGCATTTTCTTCTCCATTATTTTCTTTCAATTATATATCTTCTATTTCTTTCTTCCGGAGGCATTGTGATGCTGCTCTCTTCAACCCATCTTCTTGTTTTTTCAGGATCGTGTTCTTTTCTTGTTTTATCCATTGAACCGGAGTGTTGTGTCCCTTTTCTCAAGCGCTTTCATTTTATCAAGTCTTTCATCTCTTTTCAACCGAAGTGCTACCCGAATCGGTTCTTTCTTTTCCTCTTTCTTAACGCACTGCTTTCAACTTCGTTCATCTCCGTTGTATTCTTTTCTCGAAGTAGTTCAACTTTTCAAGGTTCTTTGGTCTCACTCGTTTGTCAAAGAAGCAACTTAGTTTTTACCTCTTCTCTTTCCCTTCCGTTTTTCCCTCCAGTGCCATTCTAGATCTCGGGACGAGATCCTCTCGTAGTGGTGGAGTGTTGTAACACCCTGAGACCGATGTGCCAGGTGTCCTCCTGTTATTCGCTGTTGTTGCCTTGTTATTGCTTGCGTGTCATGCTTTGCATATCATGGCATCATGTGCATTTCATTTGCATACATATTCGTCTGATGCATCCGAGCATTTTCCCCGTTGTCCATTTTGCAATCCGGCGCTTCTATGTCCCCCGGTGTCCCTTTCTACCTCTTTTCGTGTGCGGGTGTTAAACGTTTTCGGATTGGACCGAGACCTGCCATGCAGCCTTGGTTTACTACCGGTAGACCGCCTGTCAAGTTTTGTGCCATTTGGACTTCGTTTGATACTCCAACGGTTAACCGAGGGACCGAAAAGGCATCGTGTGTGTTGCAGCCCAACACCTCTCCAAAGTGGCCCAAAACCCACCTAAACCCCCTCCATCATCTCGGTCGTTCGATCACGATCGCATGGCCGAAAACCGCACCTCATTTGGATTCTCCTAGCTCCCTCTACCTATAAATATGTACTCTCCTCCGAAATTTCCGCGCAGATGAAACCCTAGCTTCTTCCCACTCCGCCGCCGGACATGTCCGCGCCCGCCGGACGCGTCCAACATCCACCTCACTCCGCCCAATGAGAGCGTGCCACGTCACCGCTGCCACTGCCGTCACCCACTCACGCGCTGCCACCTCACACCGCCAGCCCTCTCTCTCCTCCCCCACTTCGCCGGGCCCGCCGGAGCCCATCCGTGGCCCGCCGTGGGCCGATCTGGGCCGAGACACTCAGTCGCCCTAGCCCTCGTCCGCCGCCGCCCGATCCGGGTCGCGCCGTCGCCGGAGATCCTCGTCGCTGGCCACCATCTCCGGTGACCCCTCGCTGGAGTCGCCTCCCTCGCCGCCGTTTGCTTCGCGCGCCGCGCACCGCCTGTTGCTCCGCCGCGCAAACCCCACTCCGCTGCCTCTCCAGCACAGGCTCCCACCCGCTGCTTCGCCGTCTAGCGCCCCCGCGCCGCCGCCGCTCTTCCGTCGACGCCGCCAACCGCCGACATCGTCGGAGCCCGACCCCGCCTCCATGGCGCGCCCGAGCTCAGAGCCCCGCTCACGGCCGCTCCTCGCCACCAGATCCAAGCCAGCGCCGCCCAGATCCGGAGGGAGTCCGCCTCCCGTGCTCCATTCCCGGCCACCACGCTCTCCGGCGTCACCGGAGAAGCCTCCGGCACCGCCTCATCTTCAACCTCCGGTCGGGATGGCCCCATTCGACCTCAGCCTGGACGGCTTCGTCCACCGAACCAAGCCAGCGTATTATCCCACTCCATCACGTCCCTGCACCCCAAGATCCATTTTTCCCGAGGTTGTCTTCTGCTAAGTCCCCAGGAAATCATATCATATATGCATCTTGTGATCATCATAACTCATCATCCGTGGCTCCGTTTTGGACGTGTAGCATATCGAAATGTTCGCCTCGACAAGTACATCATTTCATCTCATTGAATCATTTTCATTTGAGCTCATCTTGATGACCGAAATGCTGTTGGAAGAGGGCTATGTGATGATTGTTTCAGATCTGTTTCAGCAAATGCCCTTTTGTCATTTTTGCCATGATTAATGTGTGCATGCTATGATCCAGAGCTCTACATGTGTTTTGAAAAATGCCATGTCATCTTTACAGGGGTGTATGCCATGTATTTTTGTGATCTTTATGGTGACTAGCACAAGCATGCAAAGTAGCTTACTCAATTGATGCTGATTTCAGGGACTTCGAATTTCACCGTGCCTCTTTTGAGCATGATCAGTAAGGATGTTTTGTAGATAATGTTGTGATATATCCATCCATGTCTTTGTTTGCAATTATGGAGCACCCTAGCTTGAGTCAATCGAGCTCTACTTTTGCTATAAAATGTTCCTGGCAGATTGTTAACATGTTTAGCAATTTTGCGGAGCTTGTTGTAGTTGATCCATGCATGCTATGTTGTTGTTCTTGCCATGTCTAGCTCCTATGTCATGTTTTATTGATGTGTGTATGCTTAGATTATCATGCCATGCTTTGTAGTGAGTGCATCGAGCTCGTAAACATGTCTACTTGTTAATCTGTTTTGCCATGCTCCAGTTTTTCACTAAGTCTGAATCTGTTTATGTTTTTGCTATGTTCACGTGCTTGCAATTATATTTTCTGATCCCTTTTGGCTCATGGTCAGTAAGGAACTTTTGTTGTATGCTTTGAGTAGCTTCATGCCATGCCTTGCTTTGCCATGATATGTTCCTGTAGCATGTAGTTATCGTGCTCTAAACATTGCTTCCTGATGTTAAATTCCTGACATGCTGTTAATTTCACGAAGTGTGAAACCTGTTATCTTTTGCACTTTTGCCATGCTTGTTTGAACCTGTTATTGAGTGAATTAGTCATAGCTCAGTGTTCATCTTTTGTCAAGCATCATGAGTGGATCCCTGCCATGTATTTTGTTGTCATGTTGGAGTGCTGTAGCATGTTGTTCTTGATGCATTTAGAAGGCTACTTGCTGTTAATCGTAGACCGGTGCCATATTTGTTTTGCTTGCCATTTCCAAACCGTGCATCCGATTCCGGTGATCTTTATAACGATTTCGACCGAAATCAACTCCTCTTTCCAGTGGTACTCTTGAATTTCCAAGTTGAGGCCAGGTTCAATCATTCCTTTCCAAATCATGCATATGCACCGCATACCGCATCCCGCATATCATGCCATGTTCATGTGTTGGTTGTTTACTATGTTGTGTGCTTATTTCCGGTGTTGCTTCTTCGGGTTGGTTTTAATTACGTCGCGTTTGTGAGGACCCGTTCGACTACGTCTATTTGTCTTCTTCATGGACTCGTTCTTCTTCATTGCGGGATCTCAGGCAAGATGACCATACCCTTGAAATCACTTCTATCTTTGCTTGCTAGTTGCTTGCTCTTTTGCTATGCCTATGCTGCGATACCTACCACTTGCTTATCATGCCTCCCATATTGCTAAGCCAAGCCTCTAACCCACCTTGTCGTAGCAAACCGTTGTTTGGCTATGTTACCGCTTTGCTCAACCCCTCTTATAGCGTTGTTAGTTGCAGGTGAAGATTGGAGTTTGTTCCTTGTTGGAACATGGATATTTGTTGGGATATCACAATATCTCTTATTTAATTAATGCAGCTATATACTTGGTAAAGGGTGGAAGGCTCGGCCTTATTCCTGGTGTTCTATTCCACTCTTGCCGCCCTAGTTTCCGTCATATCGGTGTTATGTTCTCGGATTTTGCATTCCTTACACGGTTGGGTTATAATGGGAACCCCTTGACAGTTCACTTTGAATAAAACTCCTCCAGCAAGGCCCAACCTTGGTTTTACCATTCGCCACCTAGCCTCTTTTTCCCTTGGGTTAGGCTAGCCCAAGGGTCATCTTTATTTTAACGCCCCGGGCCAGTGCTTGACTAAGTGTTGGTCCAAACTAGAGCCCCTTGCAGCGCCACCTCGGGGAAACTCGAGGGCTGGTTTTAGTTGTACGGATTGCTTATCTGGTGTGCCCTGAGAACGAGATATGTGCAGCTCCTATCGGGATGTCGGTGCATCGGGCGGTCTTGCTGGACTTGTTTTACCATTGTCGAGGATGTCTTGTAACCGGGATGCCGAGTCTGATCGGATTGTCTTGGGAGAAGGAATATCCTTCGTTGACCGTGAGAGCTTGTGATGGGCTAAGTTGGGACACCCCTGCAGGGATTGGAACTTTCGAAAGCCGTGCCCGCGGTTATGGGCAGATGGGAATTTGTTAATGTCCGGTTGTAGAAAACCTGAAGTTTATCTTATATAAAATATATCAATCGCGTGTGTAGCCGTGATGGTCTCTTCTCGGCGGTGTCCGGGAAGTGAACACGGTGTTGGAGTTATGCTTGACGTAGGTTGTGCTAGGATCACTTCTTGATCATAGATTCTCGACCGTGCTTTTGCCTTCTCTTCTCGCTCTCATTTGCGTATGTTAGCCACCAAATATGCTAGTCGCTTGCTGCAGCTCCACCTGATACCTTTTACCCTTCCTATAAGCTTAAATAGTCTTGATCGCGAGGGTGTGAGATTGCTGAGTCCCCGTGACTCACAGATACTTCAAAAAGCAGTTTGCAGGTGCCGATGAAACCGTGTAGGTGACGCAACCGAGCTCAAGGAGGAGCTCGATGAAGACCTTGTTCGTAGTGTTGTTTCGTTTCAGTTGATTAGTAGTGGAGCCCAGTTGGGACGATCGGGGATCTGTGTAGCATTTGGGGTAGTCTTCTTTTATTTTGGGTTCCGTAGTCGGACCTTGATTGTATCTGGACGATGTAATGCTTTATTCATGTATTGTGTGAAGTGGCGATTGTAAGCCAACTATGTATCTCTTTCCCTTATGTATTACCTGGGTTGTGTGAAGATTACCTCACTTGCGACATTGCTTTCAATGCGGTTATGCCTCTAAGTCATGCTTCGACACGTGGGATATATAGCCACATCGAGGGCATTACATTCTTCCACCTCCCGAATAGATCTGCCATCTTCTTAAGAGCATGAGACTTGATCAATGGCTCTTTAACTGGCTTCTCCGGGTCCTCCTCTGGCAGTAGGCTGAAATTTGCCTTCAGCCCGTCCCAAAGATCATCTTTCTGCCTATCGTTGACATAAGACACCTCAGGGTCTTCATTCTTAGGCTTATACCATTGGTAGATGCTGATCGGGATCATGTCCCTAACAAGAACCCCGCAATGAGCATAAAATGTTTCCTTGGTCCAGATGGGTTTAATCGGTTGGCCATCGCGCGCGATTGCTGTGATCATGAACCTTTCATCCGAGCGAACTTTTTCTTCGGGCCTTGTCTCTTTACCGAAGTTGTGCTCGATCCGAAGGGCTAAAAAAATAAGAAAGACGAGAGTTAATATGTGTACATACCAAAACAATGAATGCATCAATTAGCTAGTCAGCACAGGCTTAATTAATATATATACCTGGTCGGACTCTGTTCGGTCACCGTGGCCGTCATCAGGTCTCCTTCTTGCACCGACATTCGGTCACCAGAGCCATCATAATCATGTCCTTCCTCCTCCATTGTTCGATAACCGTAGCCTGATTCACCCTCTCCTTCCAAACCATCGTTTTCGTTGAGATACGACATGACATCACCTCCGACTGCGATTATGTCCCCCAACACCTGTTCTGCTTCCTCGTCTCGGCCGTGATCCATAGTTTTTGCAAATATTACAACATGGCAATTATTATACAGACATGACAGATGGATATATTAGTGGCAAACGTAGACCTAGCTAGCTAATCACAACAAGGAATCATATTAGTGGCCTCGATGCTTCTCTAGGGTTTGGGGTGGCCACGGCAACGCTTCAAGGGTTCGGGGTGGCCTCGACAACAATGATCTTTTAACTTGGTAAATTTGGGTGGCCTCGGCAGCGCTTCTAGGGTTTGGATCAACTTGTGCACATTGCCAGACCCTCGACCCTCGATAGTTTAGCGATCCACGACCCTCTACGTACCCTATTACCCGACCCTCGACCCCCTCATGTCACGTTTGTCTAGTGGCAAAGGATTCAACAAAACCATGTCTCTTCATCATTAGGAGAAAGTAACAGGCGCATGATCCTCGACCCTCGAACCCTAGGCCCCTCGACGACCCTTGAACCCTCGGCCCCTCGACGACCCTCGAACCCTTGACAACCCTCAACCCTCGGTGACCTCTACCCTAGTTCTCGATCCTCGCCCCTCGAGCCCTCGGCGGCCCTCGACCCCCCCCCCCCTCATGTCGAAGTTATCGGGGAGGGGGTATATCGACAACGACATACCCGAAAAAAAAGAAGAAGAGGAAGAAGAAGAAAAAAAAGAAGAAGAAAGGAATATAGGAGGAGATCGAAGAACAAAAATAAGAAAAAAAAGAGGAGAAGAAGAAAGGAATAGAGGAGGAGACAAAAAAATTGAATAATTCAATTTTTTTCCGTCTCCTCCTCTATTCCTTTCTTCTTCTCCTCATTCTATTTTTTTCTCCTCCTCTATTCCTTTCTTCTCCTCCTCTTTTTTTCTTCTTTTTTCCTCTTCTTCTTTTTTTCTCTTCTTCTTCCTCTCCTCTTCTTGTCCTTCTTCTCTTTCTTCCTCTTCTAATTTTCCTTTTTTCCTGTCCTCTTCTTTTTCTTCTTCTTCCTTCTTTCTTCTTCCTTGATAAAACTTTTCTAAAAATGTAACTTTTGCATATATAAAACTTTTTCTTCTTCTTCCTTCCTTCTCTTCCTTCTTCCTAAATATATATAACTTATCTAAAAATGAAACTAACCTAAAATGCACTAAATTAGAGAACATACATAGATAAAACTTTTCTAAAAAGCTAACTTTGGCATATATGAACATATATACACGGAGAACATACATACATATATACATTTTTGTAAAAATGCAAAAAACAAATCATCATATATATGAACAAAAAAAATTAAAAAAAACAGGACATATAATCATATATACACACATACATATAATCTAAAAGAAACATCATATATATGAAAAAAAACAGAGAGGAAGGCCGGCGACCGGACCGAATGTGGCGGCGGCGTGTGGTCGGGGCAGGCCGGGGGCGTGGGGCGGCGCGTCGGGGCAAACCAGGGGTGCGGGGCGACGGCGTGTATCCACTGTCATGACACCAGTATCCACTGTCATGTGTCTGATTTGCATAACAAGTTCAATATTTGATAGTACTTCTATTTGATCTTTGGGATTGTTTTTGCGTTTGATATTACTTCCATTTGATCTTTGGGATTATAGAAATAGTTGCTCTCTGGGATTTGTAGTAAAGATTTGCTGAAGTTGTATTTTGTAGTAAAGATTTTGATAACAGTAAGGCCTAATTCTTTTTGTAATGTTCAAGTTTCCGTTACATACAAGTACCAGAGGTGCAAGAGTATAGTCAAGTCTACTAATTTAGATGAGAATTAGGGAGACTCATCATGTTTGTGATGTTCACTATGAACGCCCTTTCAGCAATGACACTTGGAAAATATAGAACGAGTATGGACGAATAAATCATGTGGTTCTGAACCTAGCGTAGATGGTATTAGAAAATGGGCTCATGTTTAGTTAGTAGATTGGTAGAATGGCATGTTTATGTATACACCATCTTCTCTCTCTATCGTTCAATAATAGCGCCCTATATTTCGGAAAGTAGGGTGCAGTTTTCTGTGTAGCTGTTTGTAAACATCTAAATATTACAAGTTCCAACATTTTTAGTTTGCTCGCTGCAGCATAACTGATTGTATAATTTTCTTCGATTTAACACAGTTATATTAACTATAGTTGGGAGAGTTACCAAATGGGAAGATCTTCTTAAGGTTATAAGCAATTTTCCACCTTGTGTTTTCGCCATGAGCATTCGACACATGTAAAAAAACACAATATTTGGTGGAGCAAAATAACACTATAGAGATTTTAGATAATGTAAATTGTTGTGTGAGTTTATGGTCAAATGAAAAATGTTTAATGTTTTAAATAAATAATCATTAAAGAGCTTAACACAAAGTACATGAATTTATGATTATTTATTTTCCTATATTAAAATTATTTTTTTGAAGATAATCAGTAAAAATAAGTTTGAAAATTTCTCAGAACGATCAACAAGGTAGTGTTCACTACATAAAATTATTCAATTTTTTTTAGACATTTCCAATTTTCATCAAAAGTTGGCAAAAGAAGTACCTGAAATGTATTTTTATTGTGTGTTTTAATCTATTTTGAGAAGAACTATGAAATTTTCATAGAATTATCAGCATAGTAGTCTTTATTAGGCATTTTTAGAAAAATATATTTTTTATGATTTTTTTTTCTGGTGACGTAGCGGTTGATCTCGATGCTGATCGGGCGGGTGATCCGGTTAAAACCAGTCAAATTGACAATAAACCGGTTTGAGGGGAATCGAGATTGAAAGTTGTTCAGTTTTCAAAGCTTAATGTTGTTTCTTAGACAATTTTGTATTCCGTGGCTGTGTCTTAGTCATTCATGTCAATTTTTCATGGCTGAATTATGGGCTCCTCTCCATAGAGAGGGAACCCACACTTGGCCGGCGAAAATAGTGCTGGCACCGTGAGGGTGGCGTCCTGTTTTGAATCCAGCTAGGTTCGAGTCCATGTCGAATTTCAGAACGCTCTTCATTGTTCAACTGCTTCTGTCCTCATGCACCCACCTCATGTTCAGTTGATCTGTCCTAATATGCTGGCCTCATGCTAGGCTACTCAATCCTCCTGTATCCCATGGCTCCGTTGCTCCTGCTCACTAGTCGTATTCTCATGCGCTAGCCTTATGCTCGACTGCTCCGGCTCTTGCTCCCATGTCACTACTAGGGAAAAGCCTATCGGTAGAATAGTAGTAGTAGCGAGGGGTCGGCAACCATGTCTACTATTAGTTAGCAATAGCGCCGATCCTATAAGCCCACGCTACCGCTAAGTGGTCCCCACCGTACATCCCGGAGTTAGCAATAGTAGCAGTGTTGGGTAAAAACTTACGCTACAGCTAACATAGTAGCAATTGCGCGGGCTAACAAACATGCCCTGCTACTGTAAATACAAGGGGGTAGCAGGTGAGCCACACATATCAGCAGTGCGGGCCAGTTGAGCAGCACTGCAGGTATGTTGCTTAGCAGTAGCGCGGGTGTCTTGACCCTCGCTACTACTAAGCTCGTCTTATCATCCCGCTCGGCCGTCCATTTCTGCAATGTCTTACTCCACTCTTCCGCCCGAGCTCCCCGTCGCTGTCGCCCGCCGTCGCCGACCTTGTGCCGCACCGTCTTCCTCCCAGGCCCGGTGCCTTGTCCTGCTTCGTCTCCTCCCGAGCACCGGCGCCTTGCTCTTCTTCCCAAGCTCCACCTTGAAGGTATTTTTCTCCCGCCCTACTCCCTCATCATATGCTCTTCGTCCCAATCCAGCCTGAGCCCCGACGTCCATGCTCTTCCTCCTGAGTCCCGGTGGCGAACCCTAGGTCGATTGGGACGAACCCTAGGTCGGTTGTGAACTAAAAGAAATCCCCAATTTCAATGCACCAAATGGCCGAATTAGAGGAAGTTTGTATGAGATGTTTTGTAGGGCACATCCCCAGGGTCATTTCGAGTGGTCATTCAATCATTTTGGTCCCGCCGTTTAGGCAGACGCGAGGCACATGCCTGAGACCTGGACATAATTTGGCAGCGGGCTTGGGCCTTGGTTTCGCGCACGCATGCAGCGGCAGCAGGCCGACAGAGAATCGATCAAAAAGCAAGCAAGGGGTCGTGCACGTCGAAGCAAAAAAAGGCCCGACGATCGTGCTTCAGCTAGCCTTGATTCTCGGCGCCCCTGGGCCTGGCCTCCGTTGGAACCGCCTCGTGATGTTTCGTTTCCAATTCGGAATTCAGATCAGATCCGGATCATGTTGGTTTGATCGTCCCGTTCTCCCAGTCGAGTTCGGATTCCCGTATGCCCGGCACTCCCCACTATATATATGACGGCAGGGCAAGCTCTATCGGCACCGTATCCATCGACAGCGTGCAAGAAACGAGGGCCCCGGCCAAAGCCAAGTAGCCAATCGATCCATCTTTCCACGATGTCGTTCTTCAACCTGCGTCTCTTGGCTTCCATGGCAATGGCGGATGTCCTCCACTTCCCAGTAGAAGACCTGCACCTGCACGATCATGCGCCCAAGGAAGCAACGGCGAAACTCCCGCTGCCGGTCGGATCGTCCCGTCAAGAGCCCCATCTCGTCGTGGACTGCTCGGAGGCCGACTCCACGCTCGCGGAGAGGAGGAGCTCCACCAGCGATTCTGTCTGAAGTAATGCATGTGTGATGTGTTCGTGCGTGAGTTTGAGGATTGCTAGTACTTAGTAATTAATATACTTTGACAGGATTGTATGAATTTCAGTATGCTATAGTAGCATGACAAGATTGTATGAATTTCAGTATGGTAGAAGTAATGTAGTACTATATATATAAGCTTATGCTTTACAACTTGGGAGGTGTTTGGTTCATGCTTTTGTAAATCCATCCACTTTGATCTACTCCGTGTTTCTTTCACAACCTCTTAATTGCTACTGTATGGGGTATATATATACTATGTATATGATATGATGAGAGTATTGTATAAAATATATACAAATACAGAGTAAATACGTAGAAGAAGAAAACACAGGAAATATTAGCAGTAGTGCCGGGACCGTGAATATCAACAGCGCTGGTGTAGCAGTAGCGCGGGTTACACCCGCATTGCTGCTACGTAGGAGTAGCAGTAACGCGGGATCAAACCCTGGTACTACTAAAAGTTAGGTCGTGCTACAGCTCGGGTTTTTCCTAATAGTGTGTGTGGTGCGCCACATCTTGCAGCTCCCATGCTCATGCATTGCGCTGTCCTATGTCCCGCATCGACGCTGCTTTGAAAGTCCGCAGCCGTAGCGCTGCAGGCTTGTTCCTCTATAGTTGGGCGAGATCCAGGGCCAGGCAGCCGGCGATGCATTTTGTCCTTTTGACATTTTGTATCATTTGTATGTGTCTCGTATGAGTATGTTGTAAGAGGATGTTGGGAAGCGTTGCTACTCTCCTTAGAGAGCCGCGTGCCTTTATTATATCGAGGGCAAAACAACCCTTGCCGTAGCGTACAAGAATGTTCTATGGTAGAGACCGATCCTGGTTCGTTCACAGAGAGAGACAGAGAACTATACGGGAGGGAAGATAGTTAATATTACCTGAAGTATATGACTCAAACTCTAACACCCTACCTTAATCTAAATTATCTTATGTTGAGATTTCTATTGAATTCTTCAAAAGGCTTGACTGGCAAGGATTTAGTGAACCCATCTGCCACTTGATCCTTGGATGGAATGAACCGTATGTCCAACTTCTTCTCTACAACTCTTTCACGTACAAAATGAAAATCAATCTCAATGTGTTTGGTTCTGCCATGAAACACTGGATTAGCACAAAGATAAGTTGCTCCAAAATTGTCACACCATAAACAGGATGGACGATGTTGCTTGATTCCTAACTCATGAAGCAATGATTCCAACCAAATAATTTTAGATGTTGCATTTGCTAGTGACTTGTACTCGGCCTCTGTACTTGATCTCGACACCGTGGCTTGTTTTCTAGCACTCTAAGAAATCAGATTTGAACCAAAGAACACTGCAAATCCTCCGGTTGACTTTCTGTCATCACTACATCCAGCCCAGTCAGCATCAGAGAAGGCACTAACAAATGTAGAATTGGAACGTCTGAACTGAAGCCCCAAACTCATAGTGTGTTTAATGTATCGTACAATCCTTTTGACATATGTCCAACGAGTGGAGGTAAGAGCATGCAGATATTGACAAACCTTGTTTAGAGCAAATGACTTGTTTGGTCGTGTCAAAGTCAAGTATTGCAGGGCTCCAACAACACTTGTATATTTTGTGCTCTCCTCCTCATTAAGTGGTTCTCCTTCATATGTTGAAAGTTATTCTGAAGAAAACAATGGTGTGGGTGAAGGTTTGCGATCCTTCATTCCCATGTGAGTTAGAAGTTCAGTGGCATATTTTTCTTGATTCAACACCATACCATCTTGAGTCTTCTTGACTTCAATACCTAGGAAAAAATGTAAGTCACCAAGATCCTTCCAAGCAATCTCTCAACTCAGATCATGCAAGAGAGCATTACTGGCATTTTGTGAGGAGCTTGCAACTATGATGCAACATATATGAGCACAAAAATCACAATGTTTGCCTTGTTATAAATAAAGAGAGATGTGTCTTCTTTGGATGGAACAAAACCAAGGTGCTTCTTGTGGGTATGAGGGGTAGGGCGAAATCCCTCTCGGGTCCGCCCGACGCCGACGCGGTGACACCTGCGGGCGCCATCAACCTTCTTGAAGGGCGTCGGGATTACCTCTCCCCCGCTTCCCTCCGTGTACCGGGAGAAATCCTAGGATTCGTCCGGGCAGCTGCGTCGTCGTCGTCGCAGTCCTTCTTGAAGGTGTTGCTTGGTTTGCGGCGACTCGATGGCATTAGAGCGTGGTGGATGTCTCCGGTGGGCGCAATGGTTGCGGGATGCTTCAGCTTTCGTTCATCCGGTGCTGCCGGCATTTCTTTCTCTTGCTTTTCTCTTATTTTTCTTTTGGGCATGGTTGTGCTGTTTGCCCCAGCGTCGAACTTCTGGTTGTATCGGATGGTTGCTATATTAATATAGCGGGGCGCAAGCCTATTTCGGGAAACCAAGGTGCTTCAACTGTGAACTTAACCTTGAGAACCATGCTCTAGGTGACTGTTTCAGACCATAAAGAGCTTTGTCAAGCTTGCAAACATAGTGAGGTGTTTGCTTGTTTTCATGCCCTGGTCGATGCCTCATTTAGACCTGCTCTTCCAGAACACCGTGCAAGAACGTGCTCTGTACATCTAGCTGTCTCAGGCTCCATCCCCTGGATACGGCAATAGCTAGAACAAGTCATATAGCTGCAGCTTTTACAACATGACTAAAAGTATCCTCATAATCAATGCAACATTGTTTAAAACCTTTTTCAACTAAACATGACTTGTACATGTCAATGGAGTCATCTGCATTCTGTTTTATTCTAGGGAAAACTTTGTTTTTGCCACTCTAGTTTTTGCCCACTTTGCTTATGCCACTCTAGAATTTGACATCTCACTTTTGCCATTCTTAGCTTTTGAAAATACATCACAAATGCCATTCCGTGGCAAAAACGATAATTTTTCATTTCACTTTTGCCACTCTTAGCTTTTGACATGTATCACAATTGCCACTCTGAAAATTTTGCTTTTCCCACTTAATGGCAAAAGTGATATATTGTCAAAAGCTAAGAGTGGCAAAAGTGAAATGTCAAATTCTAGAGTGGCATAAGCAAAGTGGGCAAAAGCTAGAATGGCAAAAACAAAGTTTTCCCTTTATTCTATATACCCACTTGCAATCAATAACATTTTTACCTCTCTGATTTGGCACTAGATGCCATGTTTTGTTTTTCATCGGTGCACTGTACTCTTCATCCATTGCCTTTTTCCACCTAGATTCTCCAAGTGCATCACCTAAATTTGTTGGTTCAACTGAAATACATAGCATGCCATACGATATAGTACCGCCAGTCCTTATTCTTGGATTCCTAATACCTTTTTGTCGCCGGGTCATAACCCTTAGTAGGATGTGGTTGCACAGGGGGCTATACAACCTGACTATAGATGCACAAGATCCCGAAGAATCCTCCACATGTGCAGCCTAAGTCGATGCGGTAGATCCTGTGGCCATATGTGTGTCTTCTCCCGAACTGGACACTACTAGGAAAAGGTCTATAGATGGAATTGACACTAATGGCGCACCAGACATGTGGTGCGCCATTACTATATACTAATGGCGCACCATGTGTTGGTGCACCATTAGTGTGCAAATACTAATGGCGCACCACGTCCACGGTGCGCCATTAGTAAAAGAAAATTTAATTTTTTCAAAACTACTAATGGCGCACCGTGGGAGTGGTGCGCCATTACTAGTTGAACTAGTAATGGCGCACCACATCCACGGTGCGCCATTAGTAATTTTTTTTAATTTTTTCAAAACTACTAACTAGTACTAGCGCACCACTCCCACGGTGCGCCATTAGTAACTTGGCCCAAACATTCTCCCGAATGCACCCCCCCCCCCCCCCCCCCCCCCCCCCGTGGACCGCCTTTTCAGTTTCAAAAAATAAAAGAAAATGATAAGAAATGTCAAAAATAAAAGAAAATAAGATTCCCCATGTGAATGTGGTCTAGTTGTTAGCAAAATTTACAAACATGAATTTCGACTTTTTTGCAAAATCTCTCGAGAATTTGTAAAAATGGGCATAACTTTTGCGTACGAACTCGGATGAAAAAGTTTTTTATATGAAAAATCATCTACTCGAAAAGTTACATCCGAATTTAACTGGGGGACCCGTTAAACATTTTCAAAATCCTCAAAAACCTAACAGAAAAAAAGATACAGGGCTTTTAAGATCTGGAGAGGCAAAAAAAATTCAAACTTACTAATGGCGCACCTGCCCATGGTGCGCCATTAGTATCTTCCCGCCTTCAAAATTCAAAATAAGTCAAAAAAAAGTTACTAATGGCGCACCTGCCCATGGTGCGCCATTAGTATCTTCCCGCCTTCCAAAAAATTCAAAATAAAAAAAAAGTTAGTAATGGCGCACCTGCCCACGGTGCGCCATTACTATGTCGAATATATGGCTGGGCGCACCTCCTCCACTCCACCTCTCCTCCACTCCATCTCCTCCTCTCCTCTACTCCACTCCATCTCCTTCCTCTCCTCCACTCCATCTTCCCTTCTCTCCTCCACCATACTACCCTCCTCCTCTCCGGCGACCTCCTCCTCCTCCTCTCCGGCGACCTCCTCCTCCTCTCGGCGACCTCCTCCTCTCCTCCCTCCTCTCCTCCCCTCCCCTCCCCTCACGGTTTCTCCTCCCTCCTCTCCGGTGAGCTCCTCCTCCCTCCTCTCCTCCCATTCCCTCATGGTTTCTCCTTCCTCCTCTCCGATGCTTCGGTGAACTCCTCTCGGCGACCTCCTCCTCCCTCTCCGGCGATGTAGGCGAGCGCCTCTCCGGTGACCTCCTCCTCCTCCTCTCCGGCGAACTCCTCTCCGGCAAAAGAACACGGCAAAAGAACGTACAAGATCCAAAAACAGGAACAAAATTTGAAATAATATCGTGCCAAAAAACGAGCAAAAAATGGGCAAAAAAATCACGATCCAGATCCAAATTCAAAATTCAAAAATAGCAATGGCGCACGGTGGGGGTTAGACGGTGCGCCACTACTATTTTCCCGCCTTCAAAATTCAAAAATACTAATGGCGCACCGTGGCCTATACTAATGGCGCACCAGTGGCCTATACTAATGGCGCACCGTGGCCTATACTAATGGCGCACCAGTGGTGCGCCATTAGTAAAAAATACTAGTGGCGTGATACTAATGGCGCACCAGTGATGCGCCATTAGTAGGCAAAACTGGTGCGCCATTAGTATCCCTTTTCCTAGTAATGGGAGTTGGTCCAGGCCATAGAACCCGAAGCCGCACGAGATCCTGCACCCGCCTTTTGCTGCATGCGGGCTGGCATACCAGCTGTCGTTGTCGGGTGGGCGCTCGCCCCTGTCGTCACTGTCGGTTGGACGCGGGTGGACCGTTGGGTCCCGCATGGAGACGCGGCATCCATGGAGTGGCTCCCCGAGCCATGTATGTTCACTTTCCTGGCTGCTGATGGGCACCGGATCCCAGGTGGATTCACGCATGCGATCCGACGCTGGCAGCCACACAGGCACCGCAGGAGCCGCCAAATCCTCCTCGTGGTCCACGCCTACTGATCCTTCTTCGTTTACATGAAATAATACCTCATTTTGTGCTGGATTTTCATGATTTTGATCATTTTGTCCTCCGTTTTATTTAGGGACCTGCACAGGCATAACACCAAGAGTGGAACTAGCAGGAAAATTAGCACATTGGTTAGCTCAAATGTTATCGCCCCCTTGATCAAAATCCCTAAGATTGGATGGAAAGAGAATAATTTCCTTACAAAGAAGGGCACCGGCATTTGGATGAAGTGACTTGAAAGGAAAGACTGGTTCATCAAAGACAACATATGTATATATGTACCCTACTAGTAGAGACATCAAGGCATTTAACCCCTTTATGCATAGGACTGTAGCCTAAAAAGACACATTGTTTGGAACGAACCGCAAGTTTGCATGTATTGTATGGTCTAAGATTTGGCCAACATGCATAGCCAAAGATGCGAAGAGATTTGTAATCTGGGGTGACACCAAAGAGACGTGTTATTGGACTCTCAAATTTGATCACTTTGCTAGGACGAATATTAATAAGATATGTCGCAATGAGAAAACATTCATCCCAGAACTTGAGAGGCATGGATGCATGAGCTAGCAATGCTAGTCCTATTTCAACAACATGACAATGTTTTCCTTTAGTAGAACCATTCTGTTGGTGAGCGTGAGGACACGAGACATGATTTGAAATTACTATCTTATGGAAAAAGTAATTGAGTTTCTCATACTCACCACCCCAGTCTGTTTGTATGGCAAGGATTTTGGAGTTCAGTTGGCGTTCAACAAGATTTTGGAAATTGCTAAACACTTGAAATACATCAGAATGTTTCTTTAGTAAATAAATCCAAGTAAATTTACAATAGTCATCAATGAACCTTACATAGTGTGAGAATCTACCAACTGAAGTGGGGCTGGCCCTCAAACATGTGAAAAGACAAGTTGCAAAGGAGCAGTAGATACACTGGTAAGATATGGGATATGGTAACTAATGACTTTTAGCTTGTTGACACGCATCACAAACTAGCTCATTACTAGACTCATAAGGGAGTTTATTCCTACTAAAACATGTTGAACGATAAGCGAAGATGGATGACCCAAGCGTCTATGCCACTTTGCCGAAGATGGTTTGGTGACACTCCAGGCTTGTTTATTTGACCATGAAGATGACGGTGATGATATAAGTGGATAGAGACCTCCTTCACATGTTCCTCTAAGAATGACTCTCCTCGTTGTCAAGTCCTTAATCACAACAGAGTAGTGGTAAAATATTATGAGAACATTGTTGTCAAGGGTAAATTGATGAACGTAGACAAGATTTTTCGATGCATGGGGAACATGTAGGACATTATTTAGATGCAAGTCTTTTATGGGGGTTTTAACAATTGAGTTACTAGTGTGAGTAATATCCATACCGGTTCCACTTGCCGTGTGCACTTGGTCATCTCTTTGGTATACCTTTCCCGCATCATTAACTTGTCGAGTTACCTTTCCCGCATCATTAACTTGTCGAGTTCCCCCGTGATGTGCTCAGTGGCTCCAAAATCTGCATACCAATTTGTATCAATCTCGTAGGAGTTGGTGATGAGGTTGGCCTTCTTCTTTTCTTTGTGATCCTCCTCATAGTGATGCCAGCAGGCCCTGGCGCCGCTAGCATGGTATTTGTAGCAGATTTGGCATTTGGGATAATCTCCCTCCTATTGTTGTTGCTGCTGTTGTGGTGGTTGTCGCTAATGTTGTTGATAGCCGTCGCCACCACCACTGCGAGTAGGAGAGGGAGATGGGTGATCACCACGACCACGCCCTTTGTTCCCTTGCCCACAGCCTCCTTTGGTGTGAGATTGCCCACGCCCTCTGTAGATGGCATTGGCAGAAGAGTGAAAGCCAGTTGGCCCATTGGCCAACATCTGATTCTCTGGTCAAACGCGGAGATCCGCGAGAAGAGATTATCAACAGTAATTGAATTCTTGATAGTGCCGACCGCAACAACGATGGGATCATAGTCCCGATCAAGTCCTGCGAGGATGTAGTCCACCATCTTCGAGTCGGACACCGGACGAGTGGCCGCAGCTAGCTCTTCATCCATGCACTTCATCTTGGTGATGAAGATGTTGCTAAACATGTTTCCCTTCTTTGCGTTGGCGATGGCGATTCTCATATTTGTGATCCGAGGTTGTAACTACGATGCGAACAACGTCGTGACGGCAGTCTAGAGATCAAAGGTGCTTTCCTCACCGATGACCTGCGCGAGGATCTCCTAGGAAAGTGAATTCAATAGGTAGCTAGCTCGGAACCTACTGGTCCTTCGAAATCCATGGCCCATACAAGGGATTTGGCCCTATCGCCGTGGTCTTGTCTGCTTGCTCGATCTGCACTATTTTTTGCGGTGCGGCGTCACTGGTGTCTAACAGGCCGGTCACTAGCGCACCTCGCAGGGCCAGCAAGACTTGCGCCTTACAGAGGAGGTAGTACCCCTTGTCAGCCTCTCGGTTGGTGGAGCACCAAGGTTGAGGCCGGTAGCGCTCAAGGAGGACACCATCGTACGATCGGTAGCTTCTGTTTTTCTGTGTCGCTAGATGTTGGGAAGCGTTCCTACTCTCCTTGGAGAGCTGTGTCCATTTGTTATATCGAGGGAAAAACATCCTTTGCCGTAGCGTACAAGAAAGATCGATAGTAGAGACTGATCCTGGTTCATTTACAGAGAGAGACGGAGAATGATACGGGAGGGAAGATAGTTAAGACTACATGAAGTATATGACTCAAACTCTAACATATGTGTCAGACTCTAGTAAAAAATTAAATAGAATATGTGGAGATTTTGTTATCGGTTGCATGTGTGAATGTGTAGGACTATTTTTATATGTTCTTGTCAATCGTTCGACAGTTGTCAAATAGAATACGAAGAGATTTTTCCCACATTTAGTACATTTTTGTATCTCACTATTATTATTTATTGTTTTTGCCATGTTCTATCTATTTGGATTGTCAAGCACTCAATTCAAATTTTAGATTTATTGTGCAATTGAACCATACTGTCACTAGTAGAAAAAGGCCCATTTGTCCCGGTTCATAAGGCCCATTTGTCCCTGTTCGGAAACGGGGACTAAAGGGTCGGTACTAAAGCCCAATACATTTAGTCACAGTTCTTATACGAACCGGGACAGATGGGGCTCCACGTGGCCGTTGCGGCTTGCCCATGCATCAACAATTTAGTTAGGACCAACCGGGACCAAAAGGCATCCACGCATCAACAATTCAGTGGCTGGAGGTTTTTTTGAAAGGGGGGGGGGGTTGGGGATTTTGGGGATTTTGTAGGGTTAATGTAGGGGTTTCATATATTGTGTTAGCTAGCTAATAGAAAGAAGTGTCCTCTCTTATCTCCGTGCTTGGTCAACGCTACGTACTATACGTATAGAGAGGGCTCGATACGCTAGCTAGTAAGCAAATGAATGAAACCATTAAGTACAGAAGATCGTCATGAACATATATAGAGGGAAGTGATCGACCTCTCCTTCTCCGAGAGATTGGTCGAACAACAAGTTTCTGCCACGTCTAATTTGAAGAAGGGGGTCAATACATATATATGAATGAAACTCAACACAAATGATGGTCTAATAAAATGAAATTGTGAATATTATTGCTTACGCACTTCAAATTGTCTTTTAGAGTATCCCCGTGATACGTCTCCGTCGTATCTACTTTTCCAAACACTTTTGCCCTTGTTTTGGACTCTGCCTTGCATGATTTGAATGGAACTAACCTGGACTGACGCTGTTTTCAACAGAATTGCCATGGTGTTATTTTTGTGCAGAAATAAAAGTTCTCGGAATGACCTAAAAATCAACGGAGATTATTTTTGGAATATATAAAAAATACTGGCGATAAGATCCACGTTTGGGGGCCCACACCCTGTCCACGAGGGTTGGGGGCGCCTACCCCCCTGGGCGCGCCCCTGCCTCATCGGCCCCCTGACACTCCATCGACCTCAACTCCAACTCCATATATTCGTGTTCGGGGAGAAAAAAATCAGAGAGAAGGATTCATCACGTTTTATGATACGGAGCCGCCGCCAAGCCCTAATCTCTCTCGAGAGGGCTGATCTGGAGTCCGTTCAGGGCACCGGAGAGGGGAATCCATCACCATCATCATCATCAACCTTCCTCCATCACCAATTTCATGATGCTCACCTCCGTGCGTGAGTAATTCCATCGTAGGCTTGCTAGACGGTGATGGGTTGGATGAGATTTATCATGTAATCGAGTTAGTTTTGTTTAGGTTTGATCCCTAGTATCCACTATGTTCTGAGATTGATGTTGCTATGACTTTGCTATGCTTAATGATTGTCACTAGGGCCCGAGTGCCATGATTTCAGATCTGAACCTATTATGTTTTCATCAACATATGAGAATTCTTGATCCTATCTTGCAACTCTATAGTCACCTATTATGTGTTATATATGATCCGTTAACCCCGAAGTGACAATAATTGGGATCATTACCGGTGACGACCGTTGTTTGAGGAGTTCATGTATTCACTATGTGTTAATGCTTTGGTCCGGTACTCTATTATAAGGAGGCCTTAATATCCCTTAGTTTCCAATAAGACCCCGCTGCCACGGGAGGGTAGGACAAAATATGTCATGCAAGTTCTTTTCCATAAGCACGTATGACTATATTCCGAATACATGCCTACATTACATTGATGAACTGGAGCTAGTTCTGTGTCGCCCTATGTTATGACTGTTACATGATCGACTGCATCCGACATAATTCTCCATCACCGATCCAATGCCTACGAGCTTTTCCTATATTATTCTTCGCTTATTTACTTTTCCGTTGGTATTGTTACAATCACTACAAAACCCAAAAATATTACTTTTGCTATCGTTATCACTACTATCATATTACTTTGCTACTAAATACCTTGTTGCAGATATTAAGTTATCCAGGTGTGGTTGAATTGACAATTCAGCTGCTAATACTTGAGAATATTCTTTGGCTCCCCTTGTGTCGAGTCAATAAATTTGGGTTGAATACTCTACCCTCGAAAACTATTGCGATCCCCTATACTTGTGTGTTATCACCCCGCTTATTTTTGCAAGTTGCGTTGTAGATGAACTCGCAAACGTAGTATCCACAATAATTATTCCCGGGTTCCTACCACAAGCAATTTATGAGAAATAGAGGTCAATCAAACTGATAATGAAGCATTATAAATGGTATTGATGAAAGTAGCTAGAATCAATGGGAGATGCGCGGAACTAGCTAGCTAGTAGTACTTACTTTCGGGTGTGTAAATCGCGGCTCCCCGGCAGTCCTGGAGCTTGTGCGGTGAATACTTTCCAAACCCTGCGGGACAAAGAAAACAATTACTTGATATCAGAAAATGAACAAAGTTGCGAATATGGTGCGATAATGATCGATTGAACTTACTTCTCGAGCATTTTAGTCATGTCCGCATAGTCCTCGTGATTTTTTCGTCTCGAGTCTAAGATGGTTACTAGTCCCTGCCCGAGATTAATCTCTAGGAGAATAAAGTGGAAGATGCACACGCACGCATAACTCATCAATTACATTACTATAACCTCGAGTAATACTGGAAACCGAATATGCACAAGACAATAACACTCACTTGAAGTTGTAAGGAAAGAGTATTTTATCTTTGTTTTGATTTTGAAGAAACGATTTTAGCAAGTTGGCATCGGCTTCTTTGGCATCATGTTTAACCGTCCATTCATCTATGATATTTGTGTTAATGAACCCAATATCATATATTTCTGCCTTTCTGCATTCGACGATCTTCAATCTGCATAATATATTGAGGATAATTATATATACATGCAATGAAAGAGCTAAGCTATATATAGAGACTTAGTTACAGAAGTAGTACACTTACAGACAGTAGAAAGTGACGATTATTTTATTGATGGCCTTTTGATTGAAAAACTGGAAGAACTCCTCAAATGGAACAAACAACAGATCAATTCCAACGAGTTCATGCTCCTCTTTAACTCTCACCGTCAAAGTATCCTGCCCAAACTCGCTGCAGGTTTTCATGTACCAGGCACGGAATCTTCACATCATCGTTGTTAGAGGAGGATGACCAGGTTTGACGAGAGGATTCCCGTGCTGGTATTTGAAATCTTCCACCTCCATTGTATCAAAATGTGCATCGTCGGGCAGGTCATCTCCAGGATTGGTACCGGCAGTATCCTCGGATGATTAGCGACGATATCGCTAGACACCTTGAGTGGGGGGCACGATTGGTTAGCTTGTTCTCCAAGCTGGGGAATTGTTTTCCCACTTCTTCGTTCTGCTAACCTTTGATCACTACAAGTACTTCCCGACCGCTCTGCTTCAATATATGACCTTTCAATAATGTGCTCATAGTTGGTTTTCGGCGGAGATGGTGGTGGTTTCTTCAAGGCATCCAAAGTGCGCTGAACTTTCACCTTATCTATCTTCTCCTCCAGAGGTGGATGTTTCTTAGCTATTTGCGTTTCAAAGAAGTCCTTCACTTGGGCTTCACAGGTCTTCGTGTTTTCCTCCTCGGTCATCTCGTATGACAACCTCTCTGGATGCTTGAGAGATGGACCGAATCTGTATTGCCTCCCGCCTCTGGCTGTACTGCTAGACGCCGGAGCAGCCGGAGCGGCTGCAGCTGTCTTCTTTTGTTGCTTATGAGGCGGAGAAGAAGCAGGCGGAGTGCTACAACACGCCGGAGCAGCCGGAGCAGTGGTGGATGTCTTCTGCTTTTGCTGACGAGGTGGAGGAGGAGGCGGGCCGCTCGGACGCAACGGCGCAGGCGGAGAAGGAGGTGAAGTGCTGCCACATGCCTGAGAAGGAGGCAGAGTGCCATGATCACTCGCCGGAGGAGGAGGCGGAGGCGTCCAGTTCAGAAGGTTGATGAGCTCCTTCTTCCATAGACATGGAGTCTTCAGAGCAAGATCCACCCGAGTCTCCCCTTCACCGGTAGGGTGGTCAAGCTCGAGCTCCTCAAATCCCTTTGTTATGTCATCCACCATCACAATAGCATATCCTTCTGGAATCGGAAGGCAGTGAAAAGTTGCGCCGGGTTCAGGAGGTGCAACAGAGCCGACAACTGCCTTGACTTTGTAGTTCTGCCATTGCATCATAAGGTGGCAATCTTGAGCCTCCGTGATAGCATCCACGGGATAGCTAGCAGGAAGCCACGCTGCTTCTCTGCTGAGATGGCGGGGTAGCTTCTGGGGTAGCTCCGACATGTCACTGGCTGTCCTTTTCCTCTAGAGCTTGTACCCTTGCATGCAGCTTCTGCAGTCCGGTATGCTCCACTTTCCTCCTCCTCTCCCGGGTTTTGTAACCGCCTGCCTCGGGAAACCCAACCTTCCACGAAACGGAGTATGGCGTGCCTCCTGTCCATCCAGGGTGCTTAGGATTCCCAAGGGTTAGTGTGACCTCGTTGTTCTCTCTGTCGGCAACGAACATCCCTTGTTGCGCTGCGGCGATATACTCCTGAAGCTTCGTGAAGGGTATATTCAGTTGCTGGTTCATCCAACGGCACTTCCCTGTTTCAGGGTCCAAGGTTCCCCCATCCCCGAAGAACCATGTCCTTGAACGGTCAGGCCAGTTCAATGTCTCTATTTCGACCCCAACGGCCGGGCTTTGAGGTAGCCACCTGACCCCGTGCGATGGTGAAGCTCCTTCTTTGCAGTATTTTTCTTGTTTGTCGCTAACATCTTCTTACTCTTCTCCGATGTCTTGTGGGCCACAAATGTGTCCCAGTGATCTCTTATCTTCTCAAATCGGCTGGTGAATTCTTGAGTCTTGTCTTCGTCGAGAAACGTTGTTTCCAACTCATTCTTCCACCTTCTGAATAGATCTGCCATCTTCTAAAGAGCATGAGCCTTGACCAATGGCTCTATAGCAGTAGGGTGAAATTTGCCTTCAGCGCGGTCCAAAGATCATCTTTCTGCCTACGATTAACATAAGACACCTGAGGGTCTTCGTTCTTAGGCTTATACCATTGGTGGATGCTGATCCGGATCATGTACCTAATAAGAACCCCGCTAGCGTGTCATGCTTTGCATATCATGGCATCATGTGCATTCCATTTGCACACATGTTCGTCTCATGCATCCGAGCATTTTCCCCGTTGTCCGTTTTGCAATCCGGCGCTTCTATGTCCCCCGGTGTCCCTTTCTACCTCTTTTCGTGTGCGGGTGTTAAACGTTTTCGGATTGGACCGAGACCTACCATGCAGCCTTGGTCAATTAGCTAGTAAGCACGGGCTTAATTAATATATATACCTGGCCGGACTCCGTTCGGTCACCGGAGCCATCATCATGGTCTCCTTCTTCCATCGGCATTCGGTCACCAGAGCCATCATAATCATGTCCTTCATCCTCCATTGTTCGAAAACCACAGCCTGCTTCACCCTCTCCTACCAGACCATCGGTGTCGCTGAGATACAACAAGACATCACCTCCGGTGAGGATTATGTTCCCCAACACCTGTTCTGATTCCAAGTCTTGGTGCTCCATAGTTTCTGCAAATATTACAACATGGCAATTAATATACAAACATGAGAGATGAATATATTAGTGGCAAACGTAGACCTATCTAGCTAACCACAACAAGGAATCATATCAGTGGCCTCGATGCTTCTACGGTTTGGGGTGGCCTCGGCAACGCTTCTAGGCTTTGGGGTGGCCTCGACGACAACGCTCTTTTAACTTGGTAAATTTGGGTGGCCTTGGCAGTGCTTCTAGGGTTTGTGCCAGACCGCCTCCCTCATGATTGTCCAACGTCCGGACCGACAAGGGATTTAACAAAATGGCGCCATTCTGGATGTGCAGAAAATGGTCCATATTTTTCCTGATCCCATCTACCCTTCTATATGTCACATTGTCTAGTGTCAAAGAATTCAAGAAACCATGACTTCATCATTAGCGGTAAATGACAGGCGCATAATGGTACGAAGCTCTTCAAAGTTGTTTTGGAACGGAGTTCCCGATAGAATAATTCGCCTTTTGGTACAAAGTTCAGCAAGAGCCTTCCGAATATCGCTATTTGGAAGGCCTTTGCTGAAATTCGTATCAAAAGGCGAATTATTCTATCAGGAACTCCGTTCCAAAACAACTTTGAAGAGCTTTGTAGCATCATACGACTGTTACTTCTAGTTAATGATGAAGCGATGGATTTCTTCAATACTTTGACAGACAACGTGACATATAGAAATGTGTGTGTGTGTATGAGATCAGGAAAAAATTGGATCAACTTGTGCACATCCATAATGGGGGCATTCTTGATAAATCTGGACCCTCGACCCCTCGACGACCCTCGACCGCTAGGCGATCCACGACCCTCTACCCTAGTTCCCGACCCTCGACCCCCTCATGTGATGTTTGTCTAGTGTCAAAGGATTCGACAAAACCATGTCTTCATCATTAGGCGAAAGTAACGGGCGCATGATGGTACAAAGTTCTGCAAAGTTGTTATGGAACGGAGTCCCAGATAGGATAATTCGATTTTTGGTACAAAGTTTAGCAAGAGCCTTCTGAATATCGCTATTTGGAAGGCCTTTGCTGAAATTCGTACCAAAAGGCGGATTATCCTATCCGGGACTCCGTTCCAGAATAACTTTGCAGAACTTCGTACCATCATGCCCCGGTTACTTTCGGCTAATGATGAAGCCATTATTTCTTCAATACGTTGACACCAGGCAACCTCTCGACCCCTCGGCGATCCTCGACCCTCGACCCCTCGAGGATCCTTGAACCCTCGGGACCCTTGACCCCTCGGCGTTCCTCGACCCTCGACCCCTCGACGACCCTCGACCCTCAAACCCTCGACACCCTCGTTACCGATAAAAATTATGAAGAGGAAGAAGAAGAAAAGAGGATAAGAAGAAAAAAAGGAGAAGAAGAAGGAATAGAGGAGATGAAAAAATAGATTTAATCTATTTTTTCTTCTTCTCCTCTACTTTTTTTCTTCTTTCTCTTCTTATTTTTTTCGACGCCCCCCCTCATGTCATGTCCGACGTCCCCCTCATGTCATGTCTGACGTCCCCCCTCATGTCATGTCCGACATCCCCCCTCATGTCATATCCGACGTCCCTCCTCATCACATGTCCGACGTCCCCCCTCATGTCAAGTCCAACCCTCGAGCGCTCGGCGATCCTCGACACCCTCGTTCCCGAAAAAAATAAGAAGAGGAAGAAGAAGAAAAAAAAAGGAGAAGAAGAAGGAAGGACGTCGACAGAGACGACGAGGAGGAGGCACGGGCGACGGCACAGGCGGCGGATGTAACATGTAACATCCCAAATTTTCAATTTGGAATGTTATACATTAGATCATCACTGCATATCATATTTTATTTTGCAATTTGGTTGATACTAGAAATTCTACGCAACTCAATGACCCACGGAGAGAGTTGGGGATTTCGTTATTTTCATATTTGAGTTTTCTCAAATTTTGAGAATAGGATCAATTGATTTTAATTATTTAATCGTTAATTATTTCTATTACAAAAATATGAGAGAGGGAATAAAATGACTTTCCCAAAATAAAGAAATATTGAGGATTTAATAATAAAATCAAATAAGATTTTATTTCGGAGTTTTTCGGTGTTTTATTTGAATTTAGGAAAAAGTGCGTTTTTCAAAATTGCATTTAGGTCCCAAATAAATGTTCACCTTGTGCGGCTTGATTTTAGAAGCCCGTGAAAATTTATTTCGGAATTTTTGGAGTCCGTTTAGTATTTCTTTTTATTTTTCTTCCGAGCGGAATAATTAAAAAAACGAACCGACTTAACAGGCCGTGTCCGACCTGGACACCGACCGGGAGGCCTTTATAAGCCGAGGCTCGGCCCCGGGGAAACCCTAAAGCGCCCTAAGAAGCCGCCGACGTCCGCCGCCGCCGTCGCCGGATCTCGCCACCGAGGTTCGTCACGCCTCGTTTTCGTGTGCGAAAAAAAAGAAAAATTCGCGTTCGTCGTTTTTCTTTTTCTCGGATTAAATCCGCGATTTTTCTGATCGCGATTCCTGATCCGATTTCATTTTTAGTATAACTTTCGCTCGTTTATCGGAATCAGGCAATTCAAGCGCCTAGGGATTCATCTCAAACCCTCTATCCGTTTAACCAACTTAAACAAGATTTTGCTACTGTAAAATTTGCCCTAGATCCAGATTACTAGAACGAAGTTGTTTTCTTTCGCCGTTTGACTTTCGTTGCTTCGTTCGATTTGATTCTTTTTGCCAAACCGGAGTTCTTAAGTTGAACCTTCTGGTTAGATCTCTTACTTGAGTTTTACCTGTGCATTACAAGAGTACTTATTGTATGCTTGTTTGCTTGTCTGCGATAGAGTACCTGGAGTGCGCCGTCTGTTACTTCGAATCGTTAGGTTTCGCGGATCATCAACAAGGCAAGTAACACTTTGATCATACCTTTTCTACTACCCAGTTTTATTGCATTAGATCAATCCTCACACATTGCATGATTAGGATCTAATTAAATTGTGGGATGGGAAGTAGATGAGGTAGTACCTATTACCTGTTATTATCAAACCTTTGGGAGTTACTTCTACGTTTGCTTATTATGCCATGCTATGCTAGTAGACGTGGATTGGGTGAGTGATATCCATGACAGATGTGAGATTGTTAATTAATGGTTTATCTAAGGTGGCAACTTAAACACACATCTGGGTGGATTGAGGCACCTGGGTATTCCAGGACTTGCCTGTTTTCTTTTGGACCGCCACCCAGGCTCAAAGGGATCATGAGACTATTCATACTAGAAACTTCCGTGTGCAGCCACAAGCTATTATGGGCTCTAGCATAGTTGACTAAGTCGTGCGAACTCTTACAGTGGTAGACTAGAAGATGTAGGGGATGTAGGTGGTACGGTCTACCCGATCGTAAGGTGCTAGCGCTTCTGAAAGACTATGTATCGGTCATCCGTCTTCTCAAACATCATGTAATGCGAGAAACCAAACAGAGGCAATCGAGTCTTGTGGGGAAAAGTGTGCAAACCTCTGCAGAGTGTAATAAACTAATCATGGTTAGCCGTGTCCCCGGTTATGGACATCTTGAGTATCTAGTACTTGGATTTTCATGTGAATCTCAACATGTTACTCTAAATTAATTTTGTTGGGTTATGTTTAATGATGATGCTTAATTGGGATTGAGGATGCTGTCAACCATTCTCAATGTTTAACAACCACCTTGATAGTTAAATAAATGTATTCCTTTGAAGTAGGGAAAAATTGGCTTTACGCAAAACTGTAACCATAGAGCTTTGCACCAGCCAAATATGCATATAATATAGCTGTTTCATTCCATTACTCTCTATGTGTTACATTGCCAGCATATTCCATGTGCTGACCCGTTTTCGGGCTGCAACGTTAATGTTGCAGACTTTTCAGACGACGATTAAGGAGTTTTTAGGTCGTGGTTCTATACTCAGTGATGCCGTTGGAGTTGATGGACTCACTTATCTTCCAAGCCTTCCGCTGTTATCGTTATTAGATGGCCTTAAGCCATATTTATTGTAATAAGTTCTCTTTTGAGACACTCGATGTAATAAGTGTGTGATTGCTACTCTGCTATAAATCCTCCGAGTACTGTGTGGTGTCAGCATTACTGATCCAGGGATGACACCGGAGCACAGAGATCAGACCATTTGAGGTCTGGTCGCTACAGAGATGGTATCAGAGCACACGCTGACTGTAGGACACGACCACTAAGCACAAGACCTAGATCACTATTCACTCTCTTCTCTTCTGACCTCTCATCTTTTCTACTCTTTAGGATGGCGGATGCAAGGAACAAGTTCACACAACCGGATGAAGATACACCCTTTGTACGTCACTTGAAGGAAGTCACTAGATACCTGAACATAGGAGTACCAAGTTTCATAGGAACCTACAACACCACTTTACCTGAAGAAGAGCGCTGGATAATTCAAGTTCAAGTTCCAGGAAGGACGTTCATGCCAGTCACTGAGCCCATAGAGTTTTCTTTTGATGCACCAACTTGGAGTCTAGGAAAGAGCATGGCAGCTCACATCGCCATGGGACACATTGGAGAAGTCTACCGCAAGGATCTCAAGGATACTATCTACCAGATTTGTGGGCGCCGAGATGAACACTGGGAGATGATCAGCACCAGGAAGGATAGATCAATTGCAGCTTTTATCCAGGAGCTAAACCAGCACATTTGACGACAGGAGAACCAGATGTGCGCTGACATGATAGACCCGAAGAAGGCTAAGACTAGAATCAAGGAACTGGAGGAAGAACTCAAGGCTACACGTGAAGATTATGAAGAGGAAATTGAAGTGTTGGTGGAGAAGAATGACGACCTGATCAAGAAGATTGGAATATTTATGGGAGGCCCTACGCCAGTAGATGAAGACGAAGAACCCAAGGAAATTAGCCCGGAAGACTACATCATCATCGACGGCACCGACTCGGAAGCAGATAGTAGCGATGATGACTATGTTGATGAAGCTGGAGCAGATATTATGGAGTCAACGACCGAAGAATATTTCTAGTAGACCACCTCATTAGTAGTAGTAGTCCACCATGTAAATATAGTAGTCCGAGCACTTTTGCGATAGATAGATCGATTGTATGCCCTTGTTTGATTGACTGAAGTGAATTGTTTGTTTTTGCCTCATGTGCATATGGGTAGTGTTTTCTCTTTAGACCCCCTCTATTCTTATATCTCATCTTTTCTAAACCCTCAGATGCTTCCGAGACGTGACCCCGGATTTGCCTTTCCACCGGAGCTCACCCAGTTGATCCAGCAGCAAAACACATTGATGCAGTTGCTAGTCCAGAATCAGAATCAGGGGAACAACAACAACAACCCACCACCACCAGCACCACCTGTTGACCACTTAGCCCGTTTTCTTAGGCTGAATCCGCCGGTGTTTTCCAGTAGCACCGAGCCGATAGTAGCAGATGATTGGCTCCACAAGATAGCTAGGGAGTTGACTACAGCAGGATGCACAGATGCGGAGAAGGTGAAGTTTGCCGCACATCAGTTAGAAGGACCCGCAGCATCATGGTGGGAGAATTTCATAGCCACTTTCCCTGTAGACACTGTCACATGGGACCAGTTTCAGCAGGCTTTTTGTACTGCACATGTTTCAGCAGGAGCTATGGCCATGAAGAAGCGTGAGTTTCGCAACTTGCGCCAAGGAGGAAGGACAGTTGGCCAGTATGTGGAGGAATTTAGTAAGCTAGCATGTTATGCCCCAGATGACGTCGCTACGGATGTAGCTAAGCAGGAGAAGTTTCTGGAAGGACTGAATGATGAGTTGAGCATGCAGTTGATGGTAGCAACCTTCAACAACTACCAGGAGTTGGTAGATCGTGCTCTTATGATTGAAGGAAAGCAGCAGCAAATTGAGAATCGCAAGAGGAAGTATGGACAAGGGAAGTATAATTCAGGAGCTCAGCAGAAGCCACGTTTTACCCCTAGACGGGGAGGACATTTTCAGCATACCCATGGAGGAGGTAGCTCGCACAATCACAATGGCACCAAGAATGGTAATGGCAATGGAGGAAGCAACGGCCAGAATCGCACCAACCCCTCAACCCCAGCCAAGAAGGACTTGAGCCAAGTCACTTTCTTTAAGTGTTCGAAGACAGGACATTATGCAAATGAATGTCCTCAATTGCAAAATGGAAATAGCAATGGAAGTTCTGGGAAGAAGCCAAACCCTTTTAACAGGGGACAGGTGAACCACGTTAGCATGGAGGAGGTTGAAGCTCAGCCCGATGCAGTAATAGGTAAGTTTTTGGTTAAGTCATTTACTGCACTCGTTCTTTTTGATACTGGTGCATCGCATTCATACATCTCAAGGGGATTTGTGGATAAGTATAACCTACCAGCCCAAGCCCTTAGGTCACCCATGTTAGTAACCTCGCCCGGAGCAGAGTATGTGGCTAGTCTATGGTGTGATCGGTTACCATTAAGGATTGGTAACTATGTTTTTTCCTCAGAACTAATAGTGTTGGAATCTCAAGGATTGGATGTGATATTAGGCATGGATTGGTTATCAAAGTATGAAGGGAATATAGAATGTGCTAGTAAGTCAATTTTGCTTACCACCCCAGAAGGGAGAAGGATCAAGTATGTATCCCGGCATGTGCCAAAGAGGACTCAAGTAAATTGCCTAACAGGAGTGGTGCAGGAGGAAGTACCAGTGGTAAGGGATTTTCCTGATGTATTTCTAGAGGAGTTGCCAGGCATGCCACCGGATAGAGATATTGAGTTTTTGATTGAGCTATTGCCAAGCACAGGGCCAATATCAAAGAGACCATATAGGATGCCAGCAAAGGATTTGGTGGAAATTAAGAAGCGGATTAAGGAGTTACTGGATAAAGGATATATTCGCCCATGTTCTTCTCCTTGGGGATCGCCAGTACTTCTAGTGGAGAAGAAGGATGGATCGTTAAGGATGGTTGTTGATTATCGAGGATTGAATGAAGTAACGATCAAGAACAAGTACCCACTACCTATGATCAACGATCTGTTTGATCGATTGCAAGGAGCTAAGGTATTTTCCAAGATCGATCTGCGATCAAGATACCACCAGTTGAAGATTCGAGAACAGGATATTCCTAAGACAGCTTTTACCACCAGGTATGGGCTGTATGAGTATACCGTTATGTCATTTGGTCTGACTAACGCACCTGCCTATTTTATGAACATGATGAACAAAGTGTTCATGGAGTTTTTGGATAAGTTCGTCGTAGTGTTCATTGATGATATCCTGGTTTATTCGAAGAATGAAGAGGACCATAAGGAGAATTTGCGTTTGGTACTTGGAAAGCTTAGAGAACATCAGTTATATGCCAAGTTAAGCAAATGTGAGTTTTGGTTGAAGGAAGTAGGATTCCTCGGACACGTTATATCTGCTGAAGGTATAGCAGTAGATCCCGCTAAAGTTGAAACTATGACCAAGTGGGAAGCCCCAACAACAGTTGGAGAGATCCGGAGTATTCTTGGACTCGCAGGATACTACCGAAGATTTATTGAGAATTTCTCAAAGATTGCGAAGCCTATGACGGAGTTGCTAAAGAAAGATACTAAGTTCATATGGACAGAGGAGTGTGAGGCTAGTTTCCAGGAGTTAAAGAAATGCTTAGTTACCTCACCAGTATTGATCTTGCCAGACCAGACCAAGGATTATGAGGTGTATTGCGACGCTTCACGTCGAGGACTTGGAGCAGTGCTTATGCAGGAAAGGAGAGTTGTTTCATATGCCTCAAGACAACTGAAGCCTCATGAGTTAAATTATGCTACGCATGATTTGGAATTAGCAGCCGTAGTGCATGCACTGAAGACATGGAGACATTTTTTGATTGGAAATCATTGTGAGGTGTATACGGATCATAAGTGTTTGAAGTACATTTTCACCCAGAAGGAGTTGAATCTCACACAAAGGAGATGGTTGGAGCTTATCAAGGATTATGATATGAAATTGCATTATCATCCCGGAAAGGCTAATGTAGTAGCTGACACATTAAGCCGTAAGAGCCATGTCAATACATTAATGACGGAAGAAATACCAACGGAGTTAGCAGAAAATCTTCGTGAACTATGTTTGAAAATAGTTCCGAGAGGCTATGTAGCAACATTGGAGATTCAGTCAACTTTGATGGATAGAATCAGAGAAGCTCAGAAAGCTGACAAAGAGATTGCCGCTATAAAGGAGAAACTGAGCAAAGGAAAAGCTAAAAGATTTCGTGAGGATGAGCACGACACCCTATGGTCTGAAGACCGCGTTTACGTGCCCAATGACCCGGAGATTAGGAAGTTGATACTGCAAGAGGCACACGACTCACCGTATTCAATTCACCCAGGAAATACCAGGATGTATCTGGATTTGAAGGATATTTTCTGGTGGACCGAAATGAAGAAGGATATAGCGGAGTATGTAGCAGTTTGTGATGTATGTCAGAGAGTAAAGGCAGAGCATCAGAAGCCACCAGGATTGTTACAACCATTGCCGATACCCGAATGGAAGTGGGATAAGCTAGGCATGGATTTTATCACGGGATTGCCCAGGACTCGTTCAGGCTATGACTCGATTTGGGTTGTAGTTGATCGATTGACGAAAGTAGCTCATTTCATCCCAGTAAAGACCACTTACACCAGTGCTAAGTTGGCAAAGATATACATGACCAGGATCGTATGTCTGCATGGAGTTCCGAGGAGTATCGTATCAGATAGAGGAACCCAGTTTACCTCAAAGTTCTGGAAGCAGTTGCATGAAACTTTGGGTACCAGGCTAGAATTCAGTACAGCTTTTCATCCACAGATAGATGGACAGACCGAGAGAGTCAATCAGATTTTGGAGGATATGCTGAGAGCTTGTGCGCTAGATTATGGATCTAGTTGGGACGATAATTTGCCATATGCAGAGTTCTCTTACAACAACAGTTACCAAACCAGTTTGAAGATGGCCCCTTTCGAAGCTTTGTACGGAAGGAGGTGCAGGACACCGCTGTCATGGGACGAAGTTGGAGACCGCCAGTTGTTTGGACCTGACTTGATTAAAGAGTCTGAACAGAAGGTGAAGTTGATTCGCGATAGGCTCAAGGTAGCCCAGTCCAGACAGAAGAGTTATGCGATTCTAAACGCAAGGAGACAGTTTACGAAGTTGGAGATAGAGCTTATCTTCGAGTATCTCCACTTCGGGAACAAAGCGTTTTGGAGTTAAAGGGAAGTTAGCACCACGATTTGTAGGACCATATCGAGTTTTGGAGCGTATGGGAGAAGTGGCCTACAAGTTGGAATTGCCTGAAGGATTGTCAGGAGTTCATGATGTGTTCCACGTTTCCCAGTTGAAGAAGTGTCACGCGGAGATGGCTGACATACCGTTGAGAGACACAGTGCCTTTGGAAACTATTCAGTTGGATAACGATTTGACCTACGAGGAGAAACCAGTTAAGATTCTCGAGTTTGCAGCCGAGTTACTCGCAGCAAGGTTATCAAGTTTTGCAAAGTTCAGTGGAGCCACCACACGGAGGATGAAGCCACCTGGGAACGAGAGGAAGATTTGCTCAAAGACCACCCTCACCTATTTTCTAGCCAACCCGAATCTCGAGGGCGAGATTCATCTTAAGGGGGGTAGGTTTGTAACATCCCAAATTTTCAATTTGGAATGTTATACATTAGATCATCATGCATATCATATTTTATTTTGCATTTTGGTTGATCCTAGAAATTCTACGCAACTCAATGACCCACGGAGAGAGTTGGGGATTTCGTTATTTTCATATTTGAGTTTTCTCAAATTTTGAGAATAGGATCATTTGATTTTATTTATTTTATCATCAATTATTTCTATTACAAAAATATGAGAGAGGGAATAAAATGACTTTCCCAAAATAAAGAAATATTGAGGATTTAATAATAAAATCAAATAAGATTTTATTTCGGAGTTTTTCGGAGTTTTATTTGAATTTAGGAAAAAAGTGAGTTTTTCAAAATTGCATTTAGGGCCCAAATAAATGTTCAACTTGTGCGGCTTGATTATAGAAGCCCGTGAAAATTTATTTCGGAATTTTTGGAGTCTGTTTAGTATTTCTTTTTATTTTTCTTCTGAGCGGAATAATTAAAAAAACCAACTTCGAGCCGTACCCGAGCGGGACACCGCCCCGGGGGCAGCCTTTAAATAGCACCGCCCCGAGCCGCCCTAGCCCATCAGCCCCGCCTCGATCCACGCACGCCGCCGGAGCCGCCGCCGCCGACGATCCCGCCGCCCGAGGTTCGTCGCGCCTCGTTTTCCGTGCCGAAAAAAGAGTGAAAAAAATTCGGCGTTCGTCGTTTTTCTTTTTCTCGGATTAATTCCGCGATTTTTCTGATCGCGATTCCTGATCCGATTTTCGTTTTAGTTTAACTTTTCGCTCGTTTATCGGAATCATGCGATTCAAGCGCCTAGAGTTTCGTCTCGAAACCCTCTATCCGTTTAATCAACTTAAACAAGATTTTGCTACTATAAAATTTGCCCCAGATCCAGATTAGTAGAATGAAGTTGTTTTCTTTCGCAGTTTGATTTGCGTTGCTTCGTTCGATTTGATTATTTTTGCAAACCGGAGTTCTTAAGTTGAATCTTCTGGTTAGATCTCTTATTTGAGTTTTACCTATGCATTAGATGAGTACTTATTGTATGCTTGTTTGTTTGTCTGTGATAGAATACCCGGAGTGCGCCGCCTGTTACTTCGAATCGTTAGGTTTCGCGGATCATCAGCAAGGCAAGTAACACTTTGATCATACCTTTTCTACTACCCAGTTTTATTGCATTAGATCAATCCTCACACATTGCATGATTAGGATCTAATTAAATTGTGGGATGGGAAGTAGATGAGGTAGTACCTATTACCTGTTTATTATCAAACCTTTGGGAGTTACTTCTACGTTTGCTTATTATGCCATGCTATGCTAGTAGACGTGGATTGGGTGAGTGATATCCATGACAGATGTGAGATTGTTAATTAATGGTTTATCTAAGGTGGCAACTTAAACACACATCTGGGTGGATTGAGGCCACCTGGGTATTCCAGGACTTGCCTGTTTTCTTTTGGACCGCCACCCAGGCTCAAAGGGATCATGAGACTATTCATACTAGAAACTTCCGTGTGCAGCCACAAGCTATTATGGGCTCTAGCATAGTTGACTAAGTCGTGCGAACTCTTACAGTGGTAGACTAGCAGATGTAGGGGATGTAGGTGGTACGGTCTACCCGATCGTAAGGTGCTAGCGCTTCTGAAAGACTATGTCTCGGTCATCCATCTTCTCAAACACCATGTAGTGCGAGAAACCAAACGGAGGCGATCGAGTCTTGTGGGGAAAAGTGTGCAAACCTTTGTAGAGTGTAATAAACTAATCATGGTTAGCCGTGTCCCCGGTTATGGACATCTTGAGTATCTAGTACTTGGATTATCATGTGAATCTCAACATGTTACTCTAAATTAATTTTGTTGGGTTATGTTTAATGAAGATGCTTAATTGGGATTGAGAATGCTGTCAACCATTCTCAATGTTTAACGACCACCATGATAGTTAAATAAATGTATTCCTTTGAAGTAGGGAAAAATTGGCTTTACGCAAAACAGTAACCATAGAGATTTCCACCAGCCAATTATGCATATAGTATAGCTGTTTCATTCCATTACTCTGTATGTGTTACCTTGCCAGCATATTCCACGTGCTGACCCGTTTTCGGGCTGCAACGTTAATGTTGCAGACTTTTCAGACGATGATTAAGGAGTTTTTAGGTCGTGGTTCTATACTCAGTGATGCCGTTGGAGTTGATGGACTCACTTATCTTCCAAGCCTTCCGCTGTTATCGTTATTAGATGGCCTTAAGCCATACTTATTGTAATAAGTTCTCTTTTGAGACACTCGATGTAATAAGTGTGTGATTGCTACTCTGCTATAAATCCTCCGAGTACTGTGTGGTGTCAGCATTACTGATCCAGGGATGACACCGGAGCACAGAGATCAGACCGTTTGAGGTCTGGTCGCTACACCTTAGTTCTCAAAACTGAGGGAAATACTTACACTACTTTGCTGCATCACCCTTTCCACTTCAAGGGAAAACCACCGCATGCTCAAGAGGTAGCAATTGGCTAGGACGAATCGTTCGTCTGTGTACCCAGAATTGTTCAGATCCACTGTTGTCATTCCGTAATGTGGATCTACCTGTACACCGCCTCCTGACAGATTGGCCCATTTGCACTTAAACAAAGGGACCTTAAAATCATGTCCGTAGTCAAGTTCCCATATGTCCACTATGTAACCATAATATGTGTCCTTGATACGTCTCCAGCGTATCTGTAATTTATGAAGTATTCATGCTATTATATTATCTGTTTTGGATGTTTATGGGCTTTACTAAACACTTTTATATTATTTTTGGGACTAACCTATTAACCGGAGGCCCAGCCCAAATTGATGTTTTCTTGCCTATTTCAGTGTTTCGAAGAAAGGAAATATCAAATGGAGTCCAAACAGAATGAAAGCTACGGGAGAGTTATTTTTGGAACGGAAGCAATCCAGGAGACTTGGAGTAGATGTCAGGGAAGCTTCGAGGAAGCCACGAGGCAGGGAGGCGTGCCCTACCCCCTGGGCATGCCCCCACCCTCGTGGGCCCATCGTGGCTCCCTTGACCGACTTCTTTCACCTATATATGCACATATACCCTAAAAACATCGGAGAGCACAATAGATCGGAACTTTCATCGCCGCAAGCCTCTGTAGCCACCGGGACCCTGTTCCGGCACCCTGCCGGAGGGGGAATCCCTCACCGGTGGCCATCTTCATCATCCCGGCGCTCTCCATGATGAGGAGGGAGTAGTTCACCCTCGGGGCTGAGGGTATGTACCAGTAGCTACGTGTTTGATCTCTCTCTCTCTCTCGTGTTCTTGAGATGGTACGATCTTGATGTATCGTGAGCTTTGCTATTATAGTTGAATCTTATGATATTTCTCCCCCTCTACTCTCTTGTAATGGATTGAGTTTTCCCTTTGAAGTGATCTTATCGGATTGAGTCTTTAAGGATTTGAGAACACTTGATGTATGTCTTGCATGTGCTTATCTATGGTGACATTGGGATATTCACATGATCCACTTGATGTATGTTTTGGTGATCAACTTGCGGGTTCCGCTCGTGAACTTATGCATAGGGGTTGGCACACGTTTTCATCTTGACTCTTCGGTACAAACTTTGGGGCACTCTTTGAAGTACTTTGTGTTGGTTGAATAGATGAATCTGAGATTGTTTGATGCATATCATATAATCATACCCACAAATACTTGAGGTGACATTGGAGTATCTAGGTGACATTAGGGTTTTGGTTGATATGTGTCTTAAGGTGTTATTCTAGTACGAACTCTTGAATTGATCGATGAAAAAGAATAACTTTGAGGTGGTTTCGTACCCTACAATAATCTCTTCATTTGTTCTCCGCTATTAGTGACTCTGGAGTGACTCTTTGTTGCATGTTGAGGGATAGTTATATGATCCAATTATGTTATTATTGTTGAGAGAACTTGCACTAGTGAAATTATGAACCCTAGGCCTTGTTTCCTAGCATTGCAATACCATTTACGCTCCCTTTTATTACTTGTTACCTTGTTGTTTTTATAATTTCAGATTACAAAAACCTATATCTACCATCCATATTGCACTTGTATCACCATCTCTTCGCCGAACTAGTGCACCTATACAATTTACCATTGTATTGGGTGTGTTGGGGACACAAGAGACTCTTTGTTATTTGGTTGCAGGGTTGTTTGAGAGAGACCATCTTCAACCTACGCCTCCCACGGATTGATAAACCTTAGGTCATCCACTTGAGGGAAATTTTCTACTCTCATAAAAACCTCTGCTCTTGGAGGCCCAACAACGTCTACAAGAAGAAGGTTGCATAGTAGACATCAAGCAGTTTCTGGCGCCGTTGCCGGGGAGGTGAGTGCTTGAAGGTATATCTTTAGATCATGCAATCGAATCTTTTAGTTTCTTGTTTTATCACTAGTTTAGTTTATAAAAGAAAATTAAAAATAGAATTGAGTTTGCCTCAGACGCTTCATCTTTTTAATTTTTCTCGTGAGAATGATGGAAAGGAAAATTGTGCTCAAGTGCTAGAAGAAGAAGTCTATAAAATGTTTGGCACTAAACCTTTGAATGATGAGCATGATGGCAATGTTGTTAGTATGAACTCCTTGAATATCCATAGTACTAATGATGATTGCACTAGTCATAATGAAAATGTCTCTTATAAGCATGTCAATTTTTGTGGAGTGCGTAGAGTTTGCAAGTACACACAAAATAGGGAAGATAGATTTTGCAAGAGGCATAAGTATATGGAAACTAAGTGGTTTCAAGAAAGGCTAGATGTTTGTGCTGCAAATTTAAACTTTCTTAGCCGTACTTGTGAACTTTGCAATGAACGTGGTCATTTAAGTCTCCAATGCAAATTGTTTCATGATCGAATCGTGTCCAAGAATTGTGATGACTTGATTTCCCTTGCATATCATAATGAACTTAGTTTGCTTTTGGGTTATGAAGAAATGAAACCTATAACTAAGGATCTTCCAGAATTTGTCCTTGATAAAGTTATTGATTTTGATCTAGAAGAAATTTTTATGTATTGTGCGGTGAATTGCATTGAAAATCCTTATATTGCCAATTACATAAAGACGAGAAAACAAATAGAAGATGAAGAGAATACTAACGAAAGGGAAGAGACTTCCCAATATCCTCCTATTATTTCTTATGATGAATCAGGTAACGAGGAGGAGCCTTCTATTCAACTAATCTCATTAATAAGGAGCTCAAAAAAGAGGGATAAACCCACACATGATGTGAAGAAGAAAAAGAAAAGACAGAGAACAAAGGTAGAAAGGTATCCCTCCCAAATGATGTTGCTCCTATTGCTCATTGTGATGATGATAATTGCTATACCATTGGTGCTATCCATTCTATTAATGATGAGAGTGATTATACTTATGATATGAAAAGGCACAACCTTGGGGATGCTATGTTTGATGAGAATGACATGTTTGAGAATATATTTGCTGCAATTAATGTTTATCCCAAGCTTGGGGATGCTATGTTTAATGAAGATGATATTTTCAGCCTCCCAAGTTTTGATATGCAATTTTTTTATGATGATAGCATGCCCCCTACTTATGATGACTATATTGATGAAAGTCGGTTTGGAAGAGTGTCAACTTTAGGAATTAATGATCCCACTATTTTGGAGGGTGTTGAATCTTATTGTGATAATTATGAAAGTGGATTTGGAGAGGTCATGACTTTATTTAGTAATGATTCCACTATCTTGGAAGAGGTTTCAATCGACTATGATGAGAACAAAGTTGCTACTTATGATGATTATTGTGATGATACTTATGCTATAAAAAGTAGTGATGATTATATTTATAAAACTTGTCATGATTATGATTACCCTTTTTCTGAACATTACTCCTTTAATGTGGAAACAGTTTATAGTATTCGAGTTTCTTATGATACTCCCACTATTCCGAATGAGAAGAATTTTGCTTATGTGGAGAGTAATATAATTTCTATGCTTGTAGATCATGAAAATAATGCTTTAGGTGCTGGTTATATTGTTGAATTCATTAATTATTCTATTGAAAATTATTATGAGGGAGGAATATATGCTTGTAGGAATTGCAATAATATCAAGTTTCCTCTCTATGTGCTTAAAGTTTTGAAGTTATGCTTGTTTTGCCTTCCTATGCTAGTTGATTATTGTTTCCATAAATTGTTTAATCACAAAATCCCTATGCGTAGGAAGTGGGTTAGACTTAAATGTGCTAGTCACATTCTTCATGAAGCTCTCTTTATGTTTCAATTCTTATCTTTTATGTGGGCATCATTGAAATCATCATGCCTAGCTAGGGGCGTTAAACATTAGCTCTTGTTGGGAGGCAACCCAATTTTATTTTTGTTCCTTGTTTATTGCTCCTGATTAGTAATAAATAATTCATCTAGCCTATGTTTATATGTGGTTTTATGCTTTTAATTAGTGTTTGTGCCAAGTAGAACCTTTAGGAAGACTTGGGAAAAGTCTTTGCGATCTTGCTGTAAAAAACAGAAACTTTAGCGCTCATGAGATTTGCTGCCATTTTTTAATGGAGAGTGCTATTTAGTTAATTATTTTTGAATATGATTAATACATAAATTCCCCACGTCCAGCAATTTATTTTAGAATTTTTGGGGTTCCATAAGTATTCGAAACCTACAGATTACTACAGACTGTTCTGTTTTTGACAGATTCTGTTTTTCGTGTGTTGTTTGCTTATTTTGATGAATCTATGGCTAGTAATAGAGTTTATGTACCATATAAAAGTTGGAATACAGTAGGTTTAACACCAATATAAGTAAATAATGAGTTCATTACAGTACCTTGAAGTGGTGGTTTGTTTTCTTTTACTAACGGAGCTCACGAGTTTTCTGTTAAGTTTTGTGTTGTGAAGTTTTCAAGTTTTGGGTAAAGATTCGATGGACTATGGAATAAGCAGTGGCAAGAGGCTGAGCTTGGGGATGCCCAAGGAACCCCAAGGTAATATTCAAGGACAACCAAGAGCCTAAGCTTGGGGATGCCCCGGAAGGCATCCCCTCTTTCGTCTTCGTTCATCGGTAACTTTACTTGGAGCTATATTTTTATTCACCACATGATATGTGTTTTGCTTGGAGCATCAATTTATTTTGTTAGGATTTTCTTGCTGTTATTTAGGACAATTTTTTGCATCTTTTATTTCAATAAAAGTGGCATTGATAGCCTTTACTATGCCTATTTTACAAGTCTTCATATTGCTGTTTGAAAACAGAAAGTTTACCGCTGTTGCAAAAATTCCCTAGAAAAGTCAGAATGTGATAAAATGTTGAAACCTTTTGCATAATAAGATCTGATAATTTTACTACAGTGGGAATTTTCTTTCATAATTGTTGGAGCTAGGGAAGTATGGATCTTGCTGCATTCTTCACAGACTGTCCTGGTTAGGAAGATTGTTGTTATGTTTGCATTGTTTGCATATGTTTGCTTGTTTAATGATTCTATTTGAGGATAGGACTATTAAATATGCGGAGGAATTTATTATGCAATGTTGATTAATAATTTTAGTGGTTTTATATAGAAGAGTATGATAAGGTTTTTGCATTGGTTTATACTAACTTATCTCACGGGTCCTTGTTGAGTTTTGTGTGGATGAAGCTTTTGAGATTTAGGGAGACCGTGATATGAGAGGAATTAAGGAGACACAAAAGCTCAAGCTTGGGGATGCCCAAGGCATCCCAAGATAATATTTCAAGAAGTCTCAAGCATCTAAGCTTGGGGATGCCTCGGTTGGCATCCCACCTTTCTTCTTCGACAACTATCGGTTAGTATCAGTTAGTATCCCTCAACATGCTGAGCTTGCCTTTCCCCCTCATTCTAGCCAAATTCTTTGCACCAAGTAGATATACTACTTGTTCTTCCAAACACCCCTTAAACCAGTATTGCCATGAGAGTCCACCATACCTAACTATGTGTAACATCCCGATTCTCGGAATGTTTAAGAAAAAGATTTTCAAAAATCAGGACGAGAAAATTTCGTTTGTTTTATTTGGTAACAAAGCTTAAATCGGACTTTTATAATTTAGAGGATTTAATTTGATCTAATGCGAACTTAAATTAAATTTGAGTTTTGTTCTTTTCTTTTAACTAGTTTTTAATTTGTCCTCAACATATTTAAATATGTGAGTTTCCATTTTCCTGGATTTCTCAGTTCGTTTGATTTGTGTTCAAGCTTTTAATTCCTTTCTAGATTTTCCTTTCCTAAAAGGAAATCGTTTCTCTTTCTCTCTGTCAAACTTTGGGCAGAATTACCTAGGCCCAATATGTCCCACTCTTTTCTATCTATTTATTTTACTTCTCCACCGTGTTGGGCTAGCCACCTTTTTTTTCTTCTCCCTCTCTCTACTGTTTTTTTCCTCTTGCTTTCCTTCCCCATGGGCCGGCCGAATTGGCCCAAACCCGGACGAGCCAAGCATCTCTTTTCTCTTCTATGTACGTTACCTTGCACAGAATATTGCTTCCCTTAATTTCCTTAATCTCTAAACGTCTCCAATTATGAGGATATGTTGACTTGTTCCTTGATCTTATCTTCCACACTAACCACTTCATCTCCTTCTCCACCCACGTACGCATACATGCGCACCATTAGAACACAGAAGAGAAACGTACAGCCACTATGCACCCCTCCCCTCCTCTAATCCCTTCAACTCTCCACGGTTTACAAATCCACGGTATATGTGTGCCTCGACTTCCTCTTCCATTTCCGCAAGAACCCCTGCCCTCTTCCTTACCAGTGCTTCTAAGTTTTCTCCTTGAACTCTTGCTGTCCATGAACACGAGGTTTCGATCCCGATGACTCGGACCATCTCCAACCAAACCCTTGCGCCAAGTTCTTCCTTTCCACACCACGAATCCATTCAGAGAAGAAAGAACACGACCCGTCAACCACACACAAAGAATTCTGCATGTACGCGTAAACTGTCCATCAAGTTCGTCGCACCATTCCGTCAAACTCGGTGAGCCTCTACCCAATTCCACTTGCAAATCTTCTCAATGCCACTTGTATTATCTCCTAGACATCATAGTTCCTCCTATTTTTTGTCGTTGGGCGCATTGATGCTATCCATCGCAAGAACCAAATATTACAGGCATATTTCCATCGTTTTGGTTCATCGTTTGATCTTGATCCCAATAGATGAAACGTTGTAAGTGGTTAGAGGAACCCGCTTGTGGTTTTAGATTTTGCGTGCATATCATATTAGGAGTTCGTTTAGTGCAAATGGGAATTGCACTACGTGCATGTTCTTACACTATTTATTTATTTTTACTTGTGTGATGAATACCTAGGAGTCGCTCATAATTATTTGATAATCGTAGGAGTTATATATGATTTACGAGACCACTTGTTTGGTCAATCGGGTTTTATATAGTCGTTTATGCCTAGAATCCGGTGGTGTTTTCAGTTCGGTAATTTTTATAGTTTGTCTAGTATATTTTTATGTTCATGACATGCCTAGGAATCGTTCTCAATTATATCATAATTTTATGAGTTAGATGTGACTAACTAGAGTTGTTGTACAAAATTCTTTTATTTATTTCTCATAGTTTTGTACATCGTCGCATGTTTGTTTTATTGGTTCAAATTCATGCCATGTCTACGATAGATGTTTATATATTTTTACTACATGTCGTTGCATAGTTTCTTTATGCTAGAAGTCAAATGAAATGCTTTCTTGTTCGCGAACAAATCCATTGTGGTTCTTTGTTGCATAATGTATTTTTGCCTAGTTGAGTGTCCTATGTTGGTGCAAGTGTAAGTTGTACTAGATACCAAATGCATGCCATTTCTGTTATTCATGCTTTGATATTTCATCACTTGATTTCATTGATGCAACATCCTTGATGTTTACTTGCTTAGTATGATTTATCCCTTATGCTTATAAGTCGCTATTAGCATGATAATGTTGTGTGCTAATAACCTGCTCGATATTTGGTTAGTGTATATCAACTAAGTTATGTTGTTATTGTGACTGTATGGTATTGGTAGCATAGTGTGTAGCTTACGTAATGATATTCCATGCTTAGGGGTATATATATCTAGTTGTTGCATTGTTATATGCCTAGACATCTTTCATGCAAGTGATGTCTCATGCCTTATTATATTCCATGTGTTGTAGTTGTACTTATGTTGCTCATATAGGCTTGACTTGTCTCATGTTAGTGTTGTGAGTGTTTTATATGTGTTGCAATAGTTCATCACATGCTTAGAATTCTTTACCTTTCATGCTAAATGAGTTGTGTGGTGGTGATATTATAAATGATAGTGGTTATTAGTATTGGTTGTTCTTTATTACTAAGACTATGTCCTAGTTTATAGTATCTTCTCATAGTCACTCGTATGTCTGATGCTTGTCTTATTTGTTAAGACATCTAGTGATTCTATACTCACATGCCTTGTAAGTTGTGTCTTATTACTTAATTAGTTTTGTCATGGTCTTGGCTTGTCTTCTGTTCTAGAAAAGCTTGTAAATACTTATTATGGCTGATGTTTGATTTTGCTTCTTGTTAACCATTATAAATATTTAGAAGTATCTAAATGTTTATTTATGGTTAATGGTTACTCTTAATCATAGCATGCCATAGTTGTTCATCCACTTGTCCCATGTGTTGTGCAGTTCTTGTTGATTGTTTGACAAATGAAATTGTTCGATGTAATGATGTTGGTCCTATTTTATTTTAATAATTTTTTAGGGATAGACCTAGATCAATTCAATCCATGTTGTCGAATGGTGTTTGATTGCTTAACTAGTATTGATTTGTAATGTTTGTTTATTGTCTTATGGATTTATTACCTTGTGAATTATTATATAGTTGATGAATATGTTTGACTATTATTGACCAATATTTAGATTCTATCTAAATATTTGTTTGTGGTTAACTTAACTTTTGTCATGCCATGCCGTGTAATGCATAGGATGGCTCCTTTCCATGTTTGTTGATGCCATTACATTTGTCACATAGTAGTTTCCTATATAGTTGGATGAGATGTGGGGTGGGCACTACTAGTAGTCAGTGTCATAGTTCGTATTAGAACGTTAGTCTTGGTCACCAAGCCTTCCTTATTCATGTCAACCTAAACTCTTTGGTTCATTGAATCATCTTTCCTACCTTCCTGTCGTCCTACCTAACTTTGGAATCTACATCGTGATCAATATCTTGCTACCCATCCATTCTGAATTTGTTTTGGATGTTATTTGGACTTACTTTTGTTTTAGTATTTATTATTTCTCTTTTGCTATCGTTACAACGAGTAGGGAGTGACGACGGTGTTGGACATGGACATAATCAGGTTACTGAAGAAGGACTCAACAACGAAGGCATGCCTCCTTCTTTGATCATACTTATCCTATGGTTTATAAAATTGCATTGAGTTTTATTGTTTCTATGTGCATCCTATTTTAATTCTCGTAGCTAGCGTGTCGATTGACACATTACCTTGATCTGCTTGTCGCCTATTCACTTGACACCTGAGTAGAATTATAGTGTTCTTGTAGAGTAGAAATGCTTAGCCATGCTTATTACCCTATAGGTGCTTTGTTGAATGATCTCTGAGTCATTGACAGTTGAACTTACCGCTGAGCTAGGCTAGATGGCCTTATTGATATCCTCTACTCTCTTCTACTCTGGCTGAAACTTACCATTTGAATACTGGCGCGGGCGACAGCTGAATCAAGGATTGAAGGAGCGATTGGCTGGCCTTCACGAGTTGAAGGGGGCAATCAGTCGTCCGTGCCGCTTAAGGCCTAATAAGTCTTGGATTTGAAGATTGTGATAATAGGACAGCCACATGCTATATGGGCACTGGCTTGGTCAAGTAAGCTAGTCAGCCTTAGGTGTCGATGTCGCCATACCGCAGATGGGATAGCTGAAGGAAATATGCCCTAGAGGCAATAATAAAGTTATTATTTATTTCCTTATATCATGATAAATGTTTATTATTCATGCTAGAATTGTATTAACCGGAAACATAATACATGTGTGAATACATAGACAAACAGAGTGTCACTAGTATGCCTCTACTTGACTAGCTCGTTAATCAAAGATGGTTATGTTTCCTAACCATGAACAAGGAGTTGTTATTTGATTAACGGGATCACATCATTAGGTGAATGATCTGATTGACATGACCCATTCCATTGGCTTAGCACCCGATCGTTTAGTATGTTGCTATTGCTTTCTTCATGACTTATACATGTTCCTATCACTATGAGATTATGCAACTCCCGTTTGCCGGAGGAACACTTTGTGTGCTACCAAACGTCACAACGTAAATGGGTGATTATAAAGGTGCTCTACAGGTGTCTCCAAAGGTACATGTTGGGTTGGCGTATTTCGAGATTAGGATTTGTCACTCCGATTGTCGGAGAGGTATCTCTGGGCCCTCTCGGTAATGCACATCACATAAGCCTTGCAAGCATTGCAACTAATGAGTTAGTTGCGAGATGATGTATTACGAAACAAGTAAAGAGACTTGCCGGTAACGAGATTGAACTAGGTATTGAGATACCGACGATCGAATCTCGGGCAAGTAACATACCGATGACAAAGGGAACAACGTATGTTGTTATGCGGTCTGACCGATAAAGATCTTCGTAGAATATGTAGGAGCCAATATGAGCATCCAGGTTCCGCTATTGGTTATTGACCAGAGACGTGTCTCGGTCATGTCTACATTGTTCTCGAACCCGTAGGGTCCGCACGCTTAAGGTTTCGATGATAGTTATATTATGAGTTTATGAGTTTTGATGTACCGAAGTTAGTTCGGAGTCCTGGATGTGATCGCGGACATGACGAGGAGTCTCGAAATGGTCGAGACATAAAGATTGATATATTGGGCGGCTATATTCGGACACCGGAAGTGTTCCGGGTGATTTCGGAGAAAACCGGAGAGCCGGAGGGTTACCGGAACCCCCCCCCCCCCGGGAGAAGTAATGGGCCATATGGGCCTTAGTTGAGAGAGAGGGGCAGCCAAAGGTGGCCGCGCGCCTCCTCCCCCCTTGGTCCGAATTGGACTAGGAGAGGGGGGGGCGGCGCCCCCCTTTCCCTCTCCCTCCCCACTTCCTTTCCCCCTCCTAGTAGGAGTCCTACTCCTACTAGGAGGAGGACTCCTCCTTGGCGCGCCTATAGGGCCGGCCGGCCTCCTCCCCTTGCTCCTTTATATACGGGGGCAGGGGGCACCCCTAGACACACAAGTTGATCCACGTGATCATATTCTTAGCCGTGTGCGGTGCCCCCTTCCACCATAGTCCTCGATAATATTGTAGCGGTGCTTAGGCGAAGCCCTGCGACAGTAGTACATCAAGATCGTCACCACGCCGTCGTCCTGAAGGAACTCTTCCCCGACACTTTGCTAGATCAGAGTCCGGGGATCGTCATCGAGCTGAACGTGTGCTAGAACTCGGAGATGCCGTAGTTTCGGTGCTTGATCGGTCGGGCCGTGGAGATGTACGACTACATCAACCAAACGCTTCCGTTGTCGATCTACAAGGGTACGTAGATCACACTCTCCCCTCTCGTTGCTATGCATCACCATGATCTTGCGTGTGCGTAGGAATTTTTTTGAAATTACTACGTTCCCCAACAGTGGCATCCGAGCCTAGGTTTTATATGTTGATGTTATATGCACGAGTAGAACACAAGTGAGTTGTGGGCGATATAAGTCATACTGCTTACCAGCATGTCATACTTTGGTTCAGCAGTATTGTTGGACGAAGCGGCCCGGACCGACATTACGCGTACGCTTACGCGAGACCGGTTCTCCCGACGTGCTTTGCACATAGGTGGCTTGTGGGTGATAGTTTCTCCAACTTTAGTTGAACCGAGTGTGGCTATGCCCGGTCGTTGCGAAGGTTAAAACAGCACCAACTTGACAAACTATCGTTATGGTTTTGATGCGTAGGTAAGATTGGTTCTTGCTTAAGCCCGTAGCAGCCACGTAAAACTTGCAACAACAAAGTAGAGGACGTCTAACTTGTTTTTGCAGGGCATGTTGTGATGTGATATGGTCAAGACATGATGCTAAATTTTATTGTATGAGATGATCATGTTTTGTAACCGAGTTATCGGCAACTGGCAGGAGCCATATGGTTGTCGCTTTATTGTATGCAATGCAATCGCGCTGTAATGCTTTACTTTATCACTAAGCGGTAGCGATGGTCGTGGAAGCATAAGATTGGTGTGACGACAACGATGCTATGATTGAGATCAAGGTGTCGCGCCGGTGACGATGGTGATCACGACGGTGCTTCGATGGAGATCACAAGCACAAGATGATGATGGCCATATCATATCACTTATATTGATTGCATGTGATGTTTATCTTTTATGCATCTTATCTTGCTTTGATTGACGGTAGCATTATAAGATGATCTCTCACTAATTATCAAGAAGTGTTCTCCCTGAGTATGCACCGTTGCGAAAGTTCTTCGTCCTGAGACACCACGTGATGATCAGGTGTGATAGGCTCTACGTTCAAATACAACGGGTGCAAAACAGTTGCACACGCGGAATACTCAGGTTATACTTGACGAGCCAAGCATATACAGATATGGCCTCGGAACACGGAGACCGAAAGGTCGAGCGTGAATCATATAGTAGATATGATCAACATAGTGATGTTCACCAATGAAACTACTCCATCTCACGTGATGATCGGACATGGTTTAGTTGATTTGGATCACGTAATCACTTAGAGGATTAGAGGGATGTCTATCTAAGTGGGAGTTCTTTAAGTAATATGATTAATTGAACCTAAATTTATCATGAAACTTAGTACCTGATAGTATCTTGCTTGTTTATGCTTGATTGTAGATAGATGGCTCGTGCTGTTGTTCCGTTGAATTTTAATGCGTTCCTTGAGAAAGCAAAGTTGAAAGATGATGGTAGCAATTACACGGACTGGGTCCGTAACTTGAGGATTATCCTCATTGCTGCACAGAAGAATTACATCCTGGAAGCACCGCTGGGTGCCAGGCCTGCTGCTGGAGCAACACCAGATGTTATGAACGTCTGGCAGAGCAAAGCTGATGACTACTCGATAGTTCAGTGTGCCATGTTTTACGGCTTAGAATCGGGACTTCAACAATGTTTTGAACGTCATGGAGCATATGAGATGTTCCAGGAGTTGAAGTTAATATTTAAAGCAAATGCCCGGATTGAGAGATATGAAGTCTCCAATAAGTTCTATAGCTGCAAGATGGAGGAGAACAGTTCTGTCAGTGAGCATATACTCAAAATGTCTGGGTATAATAATCACTTGATTCAATTGGGAGTTAATCTTCCATATGATTGCGTCATTGACAGAATTCTCCAATCACTGCCACCAAGCTACAAGAGCTTCGTGATGAACTATAATATGCAAGGGATGAATAAGACTATTCCCGAGCTCTTCGCAATGCTGAAAGCTGCGGAGGTAGAAATCAAGAAGGAGCATCAAGTGTTGATGGTCAACAAGACCACTAGTTTCAAGAAAAAGGGCAAAGGGAAGAAGAAGGGGAACTTCAAAAAGAACAGCAAGCAAGTTGCTACTCAAGAGAAGAAACCCAAACCTGGACCTAAGCCTGAAACTGAGTGCTTCTACTGCAAGCAGACTGGTCACTGGAAGCGGAACTGCCCCAAGTATTTGGCGGATAAGAAGGATGGCAAGGTGAACAAAGGTATATGTGATATACATGTTATTGATGTGTACCTTACTAATGCTCGTAGTAGCACCTGGGTATTTGATACTGGTTCTGTTGCTAATATCTGCAACTCGAAACAGGGACTACAGATTAAGCGAAGATTGGCTAAGGACGAGGTGACGATGCGCGTGGGAAACGGTTCCAAAGTCGATGTGATCGCAGTCGGCACGCTACCTCTACATCTACCTTCGGGATTAATATTAGACCTAAATAATTGTTATTTGGTGCCAGCGTTAAGCATGAACATTATATCTGGATCTTGTTTGATGCGAGACGGTTATTCATTTAAATCTGAGAATAATGGTTGTTCTATTTATATGAGTAATATCTTTTATGGTCATGCACCCTTAAAGAGTGGTCTATTTTTATTGAATCTCGATAGTAGTGACACACATATTCATAGTGTTGAAGCCAAAAGATGCAGAGTTGATAATGATAGTGCAACTTATTTGTGGCACTGCCGTTTAGGTCATATCGGTGTAAAGCGCATGAAAAAACTCCATACTGATGGACTTTTGGAACCACTTGATTATGAATCACTTGGTACTTGCGAACCGTGCCTCATGGGCAAGATGACTAAAACACCGTTCTCCAGTACTATGGAGAGAGCAACAGATTTGTTGGAAATCATACATACAGATGTATGTGGTCCGATGAATATTGAGGCTCGTGGCGGATATCGTTATTTTCTCACCTTCACAGATGACTTAAGCAGATATGGGTATATCTACTTAATGAAACACAAGTCTGAAACATTTGAAAAGTTCAAAGAATTTCAGAGTGAAGTAGAAAATCATCGTAACAAGAAAATAAAATTCCTACGATCTGATCGTGGAGGAGAATATTTGAGTTACGAGTTTGGTGTACATTTGAAAAATTGTGGAATAGTTTCGCAACTCACGCCACCCGGAACACCACAGCGTAATGGTGTGTCCGAACGTCGTAATCGTACTTTACTAGATATGGTGCGATCTATGATGTCTCTTACTGATTTACCGCTATCGTTTTGGGGATACGCTCTACAGACGGCCGCATTCACGTTAAATAGGGCACCATCAAAATCTGTTGAGACGACGACTTATGAACTGTGGTTTGGCAAGAAACCAAAGTTGTCGTTTCTGAAAGTTTGGGGCTGCGATGCTTATGTGAAAAAGCTTCAACCTGATAAGCTCGAACCCAAATCGGAGAAATGTGTCTTCATAGGATATCCAAAGGAGACTATTGGATACACCTTCTATCACAGATCCGAAGGCAAGACTTTTGTTGCTAAGTTCGGAAACTTTCTAGAGAAGGAGTTTCTCTCGAAAGAAGTGAGTGGGAGGAAAGTAGAACTTGATGAGGTAACTGTACCTGCTCCCTTATTGGAAAGTAGTGCATCACAGAAAACTGTTTCTGTGACACCTACACCAGTTAGTGAGGAAGCTAATGATGATGATCATGAAACTTCAGAACAAGATACTACTGAACCTCGTAGATCAACCAGAGTGAGATCCGCGCCGGAGTGGTACCGTAATCCTGTTCTGGAAGTCATGCTACTAGATCATGATGAACCTACGAACTATGAAGAAGCGATGGTGAGCCCAGATTCCGCAAAATGGCTTGAAGCCATGAAATCTGAGATGGGATCCATGTATGAGAACAAAGTATGGACTTTGGTTGACTTGCCCGATGATCGGCAAGCAATTGAGAATAAATGGATCTTCAAGAAGAAGACTGACGCTGACGGTAATATTACTGTCTACAAAGCTCGACTTATTGCAGAAGGTTTTCGACAAGTTCAAGGGATTGACTACGATGAGACCTTCTCACCCGTAGCGATGCTTAAGTCTGTCCGAATCATGTTAGCAATTGCCGCATTTTAAGATTATGAAATTTGGCAGATGGATGTCAAAACTGCATTCCTGAATGGATTTCTGGAAGAAGAGTTGTATATGATGCAACCAGAAGGTTTTGTCGATCCAAAGGGAGCTAACAAAGTGTGCAAGCTCCAGCGATCCATTTATGGACTGGTGCAAGCCTCTCGGAGTTGGAATAAACGCTTTGATAGTGTGATCAAAGCATTTGGTTTTATACAGACTTTTGGAGAAGCCTGTATTTACAAGAAAGTGAGTGGGAGCTCTGTAGCATTTCTGATATTATATGTGGATGACATATTACTAATTGGAAATGATATAGAATTTCTGGATAGCATGAAGGGATACTTGAATAAGAGTTTTTCAATGAAAGACCTCGGTGAAGCTGCTTACATATTAGGCATTAAGATATATAGAGATAGATCAAGACGCTTAATTGGACTTTCACAAACCACATACCTTGACAAAGTTTTGAAGAAGTTCAAAATGGATCAAGCAAAGAAAGGGTTCTTGCCTATGTTACAAGGTGTGAAGTTGAGTAAGACTCAATGCCCGACCACTACAGAAGATAGAGAGAAAATGAAAGATGTTCCCTATGCTTCAGCCATAGGCTCTATCATGTATGCAATGCTGTGTACCAGACCTGATGTGTGCCTTGCTATAAGTCTAGCAGGGAGGTACCAAAGTAATCCAGGAGTGGATCACTAGACAACGGTCAAGAACATCCTGAAATACCTGAAAAGGACTAAGGATATGTTTCTCATATATGGAGGTGACAAAGAGCTCATCGTAAAAGGTTACGTTGATGCAAGCTTTGACACTGATCCGGACGATTCTAAATCGCAAACCGGATACGTGTTTACATTAAACGGTGGAGCTGTCAGGTGGTGCAGTTCTAAACAAAGCGTTGTAGCGGGATCTACATGTGAAGCGTAGTACATAGCTGCTTCGGAAGCAGCAAATGAAGGAGTCTGGATGAAGGAGTTCATATCCGATCTAGGTGTCATACCTAGTGCATCGGGTCCAATGAAAATCTTTTGTGACAATACTGGTGCAATTTCCTTGGCAAAGGAATCCAGGTTTCACAAGAGAACCAAGCACATCAAGAGACGCTTCAATTCCATCCGGGATCTAGTCCAGGTGGGAGACATAGAGATTTGCAAGATACATACGGATCTGAATGTTGCAGACCTGTTGACTAAGCCTCTTCCACGAGCAAAACATGATCAGCACCAAGGCTCCATGGGTGTTAGAATCATTACTATGTAATCTAGATTATTGACTCTAGTGCAAGTGGGAGACTGAAGGAACTATGCCCTAGAGGCAATAATAAAGTTATTATTTATTTCCTTATATCATGATAAATGTTTATTATTCATGCTAGAATTGTATTAACCGGAAACATAATACATGTGTGAATACATAGACAAACAGAGTGTCACTAGTATGCCTCTACTTGACTAGCTCGTTAATCAAAGATGGTTATGTTTCCTAACCATGAACAAGGAGTTGTTATTTGATTAACGGTATCACATAATTAGGTGAATGATCTGATTGACATGACCCATTCCATTAGCTTAGCACCCGGTCGTTTAGTATGTTGCTATTGCTTTCTTCATGACTTGTACATGTTCCATGACTATGAGATTATGCAACTCCTGTTTGCCAGAGGAACACTTTGTGTGCTACCAAATGTCACAACGTAAATGGGTGATTATAAAGGTGCTCTACAGGTGTCTCCAAAGGTACATGTTGGGTTGGCGTATTTCGAGATTAGGATTTGTCACTCCGATTGTCGGAGAGGTATCTCTGGGCCCTCTCGGTAATGCACATCACATAAGCCTTGCAAGCATTGCAACTAATGAGTTAGTTGCGAGATGATGTATTACGGAACGAGTAAAGAGACTTGCCGGTAACGAGATTGAACTAGGTATTGAGATACCGACGATCGAATCTCGGGCAAGTAACATACCGATGACAAAGGGAACAACGTATGTTGTTATGCGGTCTGACCGATAAAGATCTTCGTAGAATATGTAGGAGCCAATATGAGCATCCAGGTTCCGCTATTGGTTATTGACCGGAGACGTGTCTCGGTCATGTCTACATTGTTCTCGAACCCGTAGGGTCCGCACGCTTAAGGTTTCGATGACAGTTATATTATGAGTTTATGAGTTTTGATGTACCGAAGTTAGTTCGGAGTCCCGGATGTGATCACGGACATGACGAGGAGTCTCGAAATGGTCGAGACATAAAGATTGATATATTGGACGGCTATATTCGGACACCGGAAGTGTTCCGGGTGATTTCGGAGAAAACCGGAGAGCCGGAGGGTTACCGGAACCCCCCCCCCCCCGGGAGAAGTAATGGGCCATATGGGCCTTAGTGGAGAGAGAGAGAGGGGCAGCCAAAGGTGGGCCGCGCGCCTCCTCCCCCCCTGGTCCGAATTGGACTAGGAGAGGGGGGGCGGCGCCCCCCTTTCACTCTCCCTCCCCACTTCCTTCCCCCTCCTAGTAGGAGTCCTACTCCTACTAGGAGGAGGACTCCTCCTTGGCGCGCCTATAGGGCCGGCCGGCCTCCTCCCCTTGCTCCTTTATATACGGGGGCAGGGGGCACCCCTAGACACACAAGTTGATCCACGTGATCATATTCTTAGCCGTGTGCGGTGCCCCCTTCCACCATAGTCCTCGATAATATTGTAGCGGTGCTTAGGCAAAGCCCTGCGACGGTAGTACATCAAGATCGTCACCACGCCGTCGTGCTGACGGAACACTTCCCCGACACTTTGCTGGATCGGAGTCCGGGGATCGTCATCGAGATGAACGTGTGCTAGAACTCGGAGGTGCCATAGTTTCGGTGCTTGATCGGTCGGGCCGTGGAGACGTACGACTACATCAACCAAACGCTTTCCGTTGTCGATCTACAAGGGTACGTAGATCACACTCTCCCCTCTCGTTGCTATGCATCACCATGATCTTGCGTGTGCGTAGGAAATTTTTTGAAATTACTACGTTCCCCAACAATAGCTGCCTTGCGAGCAGTATCCTTGGCATAGATGGGGGGACCGGTTTGAGGAAGTACTCTCAGTTCCGTGCGCCAGACCCGGTGGGCATGTCACATCTTTGGGGGATCTAGTCTAAAGACCTCGTCACAATCTCCCTGCCGGTATACCAGATGGTGTACTATGCTAGCGACGGCTAGTGGCAACAAGTCGGGATTGTGTCATGTGGGTAAAGTGTACAACCTCTGCAGAGTGTAAAACTATTCGAATTGTCGTGTCCACGGTCAAGGACAGCACATGAATCTTTCTCGACATACAGGACATGTCTTGCTTATTCCCTCTTTGCCCCTATTCTTGAAACCTATGAAGGACGTGAGTTGATCGAGGATCCTCACTTGATGAAAGTTATTCTCAAGATAAAATATGTTTTCATCTAAAACTGCTTTTATACAACTACTCTATTTGTCAAACAAAATTAGCTTTACGCAAATGAGCCATACAGCCTTCCTTTGAAGCCACATGTAGCTATTAGGTCCTTCCCCGTGGGAGGCATGTTTAGTACGTAATGTACTCATGGCAATAATTTTGTTGACAACAGAGTTCCATGAAGACGAAGGTGATGACTACGACTACTATGGCGATCTGTAGGAGTGAGGTCACGTGGACTACATCGACTGCCTGTGGCTGAGATGGAGTCACTACGCATTTTACTTTCCGCTGTTTTCTGATTGTAAATGTCATGAGACATCTCACTAGGTATGTCTTGTGACAATTATACTACATTTAATGCTTTTACATATTCTGCAATGATACCATTTCACTGTGTTGTCAACAATGATCCTGGGTTGACAATTAAACACAGGAGGATCTGGAAGATAATTCCGGGTTCTCACACTATGGATTGAGTAAGATCCTTCAAGTAAGTTGTCATCGGTGCATGCAATAAAAATTTCTCTCTAAATATGTATGATCTATTGGTGTGGAGAAAATAAGCTTTATACGATCTTGTGATGTGGAAGCAATAAAAGTGACGGACTGCATAATAAAGGTCCCTATCACAAGTGGCAATATAAAGTGACGTTCTTTCGCATTAAGATTTTGTGCATCCAACTATAAAAGCGCATGACAACCTCTGCTTCCCTCTGCGAAGGGCCTATCTTTTATTCTTGTCTTATACCTTATGCAAGAGTCATGGTGATCTTCACCTTTCCTTTTTACATTTTATCCTTTGGCAAGCACATTGTGTTGGAAAGATCCTGATATATATATCCAATTTGATGTAAGGCATCATGAACTATTATTGTTAACATTACCCTTGAGGTAAAAGGTTGGGAGGCGAATCTATAAGCCCCTATCTTTCTCTGTGTCTGATTAAAACTTTGAACCCATAAATATCCCTGAGTGTTAGCAATTGTGAAAGACTAAAGGATAGTTGAGTATGTGAAGTTTACTGAATCAAAGCTCTGACATAGACTCTTCCTGAAAATAAGATGAATTGTAATTGTTTGATGACTAATAACACGGTTTGTTAGTTTTCAAGAAAGTTTATGATCTATACTTTAACATGTGAATAGTTTGTTACTTGATCGTGAAAAGTTTCATGAGATGATCTACTATTATGACATATGATGATGCTAGAAAAGGTGATTGAAATAATCATTGATCAAACTTGTGCACCTGCTAGCATTCACACTTCATAAATTATCTCTTTTATCATTTACCTACTCGAGGACGAGCAGGAATTAAGCTTGGGGATGCTGATACGTCTCCAACGTATCTATAATTTATGAAGTATTCATGCTATTATATTATCTGTATTGGATGTTTATGGGCTTTACTAAACACTTTTATATTATTTTTGGGACTAACCTATTAACCAGAGGCCCAGCCCAAATTGTTGTTTTCTTGCCTATTTCAGTGTTTTGAAGAAAATGAATATCAAACGGAGTCCAAACGGAATGAAACCTTCGGGATAGTTATTTTTGGAATGGAAGCAATCCAGGAAACTTGGAGTAGACGTCAGGGAAGCTTCGAGGAAGCCACGAGGCAGGGAGGCGCGCCCTACCCCCCTAGGCATGCCCCCACCCTCGTGGGCCCCTCGTGGCTCCCCTGACCGACTTCTTTCGCCTATATATGTCCATATACCCTAAAAACATCGGAGAGCGGAATAGATCGGGAGTTCCGCCGCCGCAAGCCTCTGTAGCCATCAAAAACCAATCGGGACCATGTTCCGGCACCCTGTCGGAGGGGGAATCTCTCACCGGTGGCCATCTTCATCATCCCGGCGCTCTCCATGACGAGGAGGGAGTAGTTCACCCTCGGGGCTGAGGGTATGTACCGGTAGCTATGTGTTTGATCTCTCTCTCTCTCTCTCTCGTGTTCTTGAGATAGTACGGTCTTGATGTATCGCGAGCTTTGCTATTATAGTTGGATCTTATGATGTTTCTCCCCCTCTACTCTCTTGTAATGGATTGACTTTTCCCTTTGAAGTGATCTTATCGGATTGAGTCTTTAAGGATTTGAGAACACTTGATGTATGTCTTGCATGTGTTTATCTGTGGTGACATTGGGATATTCAGGTGATCCACTTGATGTATGTTTTGGTGATCAACTTGCGGGTTTCGCTCGTGAACTTATGCATAGGGGTTGGCACATGTTTTCGTCTTGACTCTCCGGTAGAAACTTTGGGACACTCTTTGAAGTACTTTGTGTTGGTTGAATAGATGAATCTGAGATTGTTTGATGCATATCGTATAATCATACCCACGGATACTTGAGGTGACATTGGAGTATCTAGGTGACATTAGGGTTTTGGTTGATATGTGTCTTAAGGTGTTATTCTAGTACGAACTCTTGAATAGATCGATCCGAAAGAATAACTTTGAGGTGGTTTCGTACCCTACAATAATCTCTTCGTTTGTTCTCCGATATTAGTGACTTTGGAGTGACTCTTTGTTGCATGTTGAGGGATAGTTATATGATCCAATTATGTTATTATTGTTGAGAGAACTTGCACTAGTGAAATTATGAACCCTAGGCCTTGTTTCCTAGCATTGCAATACCGTTTACGCTAACTTTTATTACTTGTTACCTTGATGTTTTTATAATTGCAGATTACAAAAACCCATCGATATTGCACTTGTATCACCATCGCTTCGCCGAACTAGTGCACCTATACAATTTACCATTGTATTGGGTGTGTTGGGGACACAAGAGACTCTTTGTTATTTGGTTGCAGGGTTGTTTGAGAGAGACCATCTTCAACCTACGCCTCCCACGGATTGATAAACCTTAGGTCATCCACTTGAGGGAAATTTGCTACTGTCCTACAAACCTCTGCACTTGGAGGCCCAACAACGTCTACAAGAAGAAGGTTGCGTAGTAGGCATCAGTCCTTTCCCCTCCTGGTTGCTGCATCAAAGCAGACACCGCTGTTTTGGTTGGTGCTCTTTTGATCTTGGGCGATCGTGTAAAATGTATTCCCATTTATCTCGTATCCTTTGTAAGTCAATACAATCGAAGATGGTCCCCTGGACAACGAGTACAGCTCATCAGAAACAATGTTGTCACCTCTGAGACGTGTTGCCAACCAACTGCCGAAAGTCCTGATGTGTTCACATGTAATCCAGTCGTCACACTGTTCCGGGTGTTTGGAGCGCAGACTGTTCTTGTGTTCATCGACATACGGGATCACCAAGGTAGAGTTCTGTAGAACTGTGTAGTGTGCTTGAGACCAAGAATGCCCGTCCCTGCATATTATTGAGTCCCCTCCTAGCATGCCTTTTCCAGTCAGTCTCCCCTCTGCCGCGATTTAAGGAGATGCTTCCTTCTGGCCTAGCACGGTTACGGACATATTTCTTTAGGACTCCCATGAACCTCTCAAAGGGGAACATATTGTGTAGAAATACCGGGCCCAGAATGACAATCTCGTCGACTAGATGAACTAGGATGTGCGTCATGATATTGAAGAAGGATGGTGGGAACACCAGCTTGAAACTGACAAGACATTGCGCCACATCACTCCTTAGCCTTGGTATGATTTCTGGATCGATCACCTTCTGAGAGATTGCATTAAGGAATGCACATAGCTTCACAATGACTAATCGGACGTTTTCCGGTAACAGCCCCCTCAATGCAACCGGAAGCAGTTGCGTCATAATCACGTGGCAGTCATGATACTTTAGGTTCTGGAACTTTTTCTCTGACATATTTATTATTCCCTTTATATTCAACGAGAAGCCAGACGGGGCCTTCATACTGAGCAGGCATTCAAAGAAGATTTCCTTCTCTTCTTTGGTAAGAGCGTAGCTGGCAGGACCTTCATACTGCTTTGGAGGCATGCCGTCTTTTTCGTGCAAACGTTGCAGGTCCTCCTGTGCCTCTGGTGTATCTTTTGTCTTCCCATACACGCCCAAGAAGCCTAGCAGGTTCACGCAAAGGTTCTTCGTCATGTGCATCACGTCGATTGAAGAGCAGACCTCTAGGTCTTTCCAGTAGGGTAGGTCCCAAAATATAGATTTCTTCTTCCACATGGGTGCGCGTCTCGGTGTCATTCCGCATAGATAGTCCGCCGGGACCCTTTCCAGATATTACGTGAAAATCATTGACCATAGCAAGTACGTGATCATCGGTACGCATGGTGGGCTTCTTCTGGTGATCTGCCTCGCCTTTGAAATGCTTGCCTTTCTCTCGACATTGATGGTTGGTCGGAAGAAATCGACGATGGCCCAGGTAATCATTCTTCCTGCATTTATCCAGGTATATACTTTTGGTGTCAGCTACACAATGCGTGCATGCGTGGTATCCCTTGTTTGTCTGTCCTCAAAGGTTACTGAGAGCAGGTCAATCGTTGATGGTTACAAACAGTAACGCATGCAGGTTAAATTCCTCCTGTTTGTGCTCATCCCACACACGTACACCGTTTCCATTCCACAGCTGTAAAAGTTCTTCAACTAATGGCCTTAGGTACACATCAATGTCGTTGCCAGGTTGCTTAGGGCCTTGGATGAGAACTGGCATCATAATGAACTTCCGCTTCATGCACATCCAAGGAGGAAGGTTATACATACATAGAGTCACAGGTCAGGTGTTGTGATTGCTGCTCTGCTCCCCAAAAGGATTAATGCCATCCGTGCTTAAACCAAACCATACGTTCCTTGGGTCACCTGCAAACTCAGCCCGGTACTTTCTCTCAATTTTTCTCCACTGTGACCCGTCAGCGGGTGCTCTCAACTTCCTGTCTTTCCTACGGTCCTCTCTATGCCATCGCATCAACTTGGCATGCTCTTCATTTCTGAGCAGACGTTTCAATCATGGTATTATAGGAGCATACCACATCACCTTGGCAGGAACCCTCTTCCTGGGGGGGCTCACCATCAACATCACCAAGGTCATCTCGCCTGATCTTATACCGCAATGCACCGCATACTGGGCATGCATTCAAATCCTCGTACGCACCGCGGTAGAGGATGCATTCATTAGGGCATGCATGTATCTTATGCACCTCCAATCCTAGAGGGCATACGACCTTCTTTGTTGCATACGTACTGTCGGGCAATTCGTTATCCTTTGGAAGCTTCTTCTTCAATATTTTCAGTACCTTCTCAAATCCTTTGTCAGGCACAACATTCTCTGCCTTCCACTTCAGCAATTCTAGTACGGTACCGAGCTTTGTGTTGGCATCTTCGCAATTGGGGTACAACCCTTTTTGTGATCCTCTAACATGTGATCAAACTTCAGCTTCTCCTTTTGAATTTCTCACTATCTCCTTGCATCAACAATGACATGGCGGAGATCATCATCGGGCACATCATCTGGTTCCTCTTGATCTTCAGTAGCTTCCCCCGTTGCAGCATCACCGTATTCAGGGTACACATAGTTGTCATCGTCCTCTTCTTCTTCGCTGTCTTCCATCATAACCCATATTTCTCCGTGCTTGGTCCAAACATTATAGTATGTCATGAAACCCTTATAAAGTAGGTGGTTGTGAAGGATTTTCCGGTCAGAGTAAGACTTTGTATTCCCACATATAGGGCATGGACAGCACATAAAACCATTCTTCTTGTTTGCCTCAGCCACTTCGAGAAAATTATGCATGCCCTTAATGTACTCGGGGGTGTGTTTATCATCGTACATCCATTGCCGGTTCATCTGCGTGCATTATATATAATTAAGTGTGTCAAAAACCATTACATAACATCATGGATAGATAAGTGACCAAATTAATAGAAGTTCATCATCACATGAAAACCAAAGTACATACATAGTTCTCGTTGAACAACATATAGCTCTCCAGAGCATCTAATTAAATCATAGTTTGAAACTATGTAAAACATTTCAATGCAACAACAAATGTGATCATAATCGCAACCAAGGTAACAATTGATCCAACGGCATAATGATACCAAGCCTCGGTATGAATGACATATTTTCTAATCTTTCTAATCATCAAACGCATTGCATCCATCTTGATCTTGTGATCATTGATGACATCCGCAACATGCAACTCCAATATCATCTTCTCCTCCTCAATTTTTTTTATTTTTTCCTTCAAGTAATTGTTTTCTTCTTCAACTAAATTTAACCTCTCGACAATAGGGTCGGTTGGAATTTCCGGTTCACATACCTCCTAGATAAATAAAATCTATGTCACGTTGGTCGGCATAATTGTGATAAACAATAAATGAACCAAATAGTTATATAAGATAATATATATACCACATCCGAATCATAGACATGACGAGGGACGACAGGGGCGGATACCAAAACCATCGCACTATATAATAACAAGCAATAATAAAAGTAAGAAAATTAGACAAGTATCTATCTAATCATACAAGTAAGAATTGTTTTTCTTTCAGAAAGAAGATAAGAACAAGAGGCTCACTACGGTGGTACCGGGGACGAGATCGGCACGGGCGATCGACGGCGGTGAAGACGGGGACGGGACGTGACGGACCGCTAAACCTAGACAAATCTTGAGGAAAATGGAGCTTGGAGTTTGAGCCTTGAGAGGAGAAAGCTTAACTAGTGTGGCACGGGTATTTCATAGAACACCCCATGTGCATAGGAGGTGAGCTAGAGCACCACAAAGCTCTCCCCTCGCCGGCCAGAAAAAACAGAGTAGTGTGAAGTGCTCTGCTCGCCGACGATGGGGTATATATAGGCACCTCATTGGTCCCGGTTCGTGGCTGGAACCGGAACTAAAGGCCCCCCTTTTGTCCTGGTTCCAGCCACGAACCGGGACCAATGGTTGTGGCCCAGGAGCGAGGACCATTGGTCCCGGTTCGTGCCTGGAACTGGGACAAATGGGTCCATACGAATCGGGACCAATGCCCCACGAGGCCCGGCCGGCCCCCCGGGCTCACGAACCGGGACGTAAGCCTCCATTGGTCCCGGTTTGTGACTGAACTGGGACTAATTGGCTGGCCAGGCCTAAACCAAAGCCATGTTTTCTACTAGTGTGTATATGTTTTCGTATGGGGTTCTTTAAGGTGGTTATGATGCATTTTGTGAATAGTTATATAGATGCTAAAGTTTTTCCCTCTTGCTTAATTTTTCGCCTGGTTCTTGCTCTGGTCATATCTCTGCCACTATATCCAAGCAAAGGAATCGAAGAATCACTTATAGCAATGTGAAGAGTTGAAGCCATGTAAACCTTCAAAGAAACAAAATGTGGTGCTTCTATAGATCATATCACACCACTGTAGTAATGCTAGTGAGCAATGTACTTCTACAACATGCTTAATTAAGTGAGGTTAGCATCATTTCTACTATGACAGTCTAAGATGAACAAACTGATTTCACTGAAACAACACATGATATTCTAATCCCTCGCAAGAATCAGTAGTTTATATATTTGCATTCCCAAGCAAATTAACACATGGGGAGTCTCTACTAGTAAAGCCACACATCATATCACACACATAATAGTAACCTATCAGCTTAAGGTATATGAAGTTCTGTGTTCAACTTCCAATAGTGATAAAAAACTAGAAGAAAGGACTCTACTCAAAGAAAAAGCCTTGATATACCCAAAATATCACAAACAAGATACTCCCATGTTCATTTTGGTAAAAGCAAAGTTACCTTCTTCTTCGCAGAGGAATTCCTGATCTCGATGCCATGTTGGCAGTGGTGATGAGGTTGTGGGTGGGAGATGGTGGCCATGGTATGGAGGGTGCCGAATTGGGCGTCCAACTTGAGCTTCAGAGTGTCCTCTTGTAGCTGGAAGTCGAGATTGAGGTGCTTGAAGTGTGGATTAGCGTCCTGCGTGGCTCCGTGCCCTTCACCATCATCGTCGACACCTTGATAGTGACCTCCTTCGGGATCTCCATTGTCTCCAATGCCATTATCATCTTCATCTTTGACCGCCGAGTTTCACTCTTCTCCTTCTTCATTGGAGGCGATGGTGGTGGTAGGGATAGGGCTGCTATGTGTGTGCACGCTCGGCAGCAGCAGACCGAGCGATCACATGAGGTGAGGTCTTATCAAGATTCTGGATACCAAATGGACTTTTTTCTTGTGTGTGGGCGGGTGTCCCGGACTCCCGGTCACCACCCTAACCACAGAAACCGAATATATTTATGAAGAAATATAAAATCAAATTTGTACATCTTTACCTAAATATAAGTATGTACTGATATCGTATTGATCACAAACCAACTACTATAGCTTAGTTGAATGTTCTCTACACTTGTCATGGGTGTTTAGATCGCGAGTTCGAGAAAGCGATTCTCTCAATAGTGGCCGTGAGTCCTACGTTTACCACTTCACCGCTCCTAGACATCTTGTTAGAAGGCCAGATATTATAGTATTTAACATATCTTGCCTTTAAGGTTAAAAAGTAGCCTTGCGGTTTTATTTGTCGGAGAGAGTAATGGGTGGCTCTGGGCTTGTAGTGGGCCTCACTAGATGCAATTGCACTATGAGCCCCACTCACGGCCCACAAATCAATCTACAACTCTATGGTACAATTAACTTCTTTTTAGCAAATTCACTAACTTACAATTATTTCTCAAGTCCTAAACATTATATTTCACAAAAAAATCAATTCTTTTCAAATAATCCACTAAAACAATTATTTTCCAACATCAAGCATTAAAAAACTGTAATAATACAATGCATAAAAACAGCTGCAAATAGTGTATAAAGACGAGAAGACGATCGAGTAAGCTCGGGACCAATGTGTGTCAATATCTACATTGATCGATCCATCAGAGGAGCCAACAATTGGTTTAACATTTGATGCTCGCCGTGCCACTCAGTCGTCGCTAAATACAAGGCGTATATATGGCCGAAGCTTGAGCTTTGCACAACCAAACTGGAGTAAAAAGGAAAACTAGGTGGGACAAACATTAGCATATGCATGCAAGTCCTTCCATGGTAATGGCACGATGAAGATGATCAGTATACTTCGACGTTCCACTGCTCGGCCTTCTTCAGCTGCTTCTTGTAGTCAATCCAGTCAATCCCTGCCAACAACAACGAACCAACATTTCATCATCTCATCATTAGCAAGGTTCCCAAGAGCAAGATGAATGGACTGTTGGTGCATACCGTCCTTGGCTGCGAGGTCGACCATGATGTCGTCGATGCCCTTCTCCATGCCCTTGAGCCCGCACATGTAGACGTAGGTGTTGTCCTTCTTGAGCATCTCCCAGAGCTCCTCCTTGTACTCGGCCATCCGCGTCTGGATGTACATCTTCTCCCCCGCCGCGTTCGTCTGCTCACGGCTCACCGCGAAGTCCAGCCGGAAGTTCTCCCCGCCGATCTCCACCATCTTCTCAAACTCCTGAAAACATGCACAGTTTCCATGTATGTCAGGCAGATGGATCACTGTCTGAACTTTCCAACAGTACTAGCTAGGCAGGTTGAATTTGGTACCTCCTTGTAGAGCAGAGTGTCACTTGTGGGAACCCCCAAGAAGAGCCATGCCAAGCCATTGAACTGCACCAATGTTTGCATATCGACAGTTTAACTCTGATGTTGTGTTGTGTCTCGTTGGTAATTAAACACTGGCTGATTTCAGTGCGATAGATATAGTGCAAGCATAGTTGGAATTGGATTACTGTTCTGTACTTGTGTGGTGGTTGATCCATCTAAAATACTAAAATTACTAACCTTGTAGTCCTCGTGCTCCTCGAAGAACATCTTCCAGAGGAAGGAGCGGAACGGCGCAATACCCGTACCCGTCGCGAGCTGCGATTATTGATAAATATGTCAGCAAGGTGTTCATGAGCCTATCCATCCCATTCATTTTGAGCAAGAACTAGTGATTGTGCAGTACCATGATGATGGTTGCGTTGGGGTCCTTGGGCATGAGCATCTCCTTGCCCACCGGCCCAGTGATCTTCACTTCTGAACCCGGCTTCAGGTCACCTGCACATCAAAATAGCAGCTCAGCAGACAAGAACAGAGGCGTCAAAAATCAGCAGAAAACATGCATCTCGGTGTCATAATCAATCGGTTTCATTTCAATCTCCGGCCAATCTTCAGCGATTGATTGATGAACGGATCAATCGATGAAACAGGCAAGGAAAGGATACGAAAAGAGATGCATAGTACTGACAGAGGAAGTTGGAGCAGACGCCCTTGACGACCTCCCCGGCGTCGTTGGTGTAGACGAGGCGCTTGACGCAGAGCGACACGGTCTTGGAGTCGCCGAAGTCCCCAATCGCGCTGCTGGCGATGGAGTAGAGCCGGAGCTTGTGCGGCTTCCCGTTCTTGTCCTCGCCGTCGGCGATCACGCCGATGGACTGCCCCTCCCGGTACGGCACCTCCCCCTCGGTGCTGAACACCATGTGCCAGGTCTCCCCGGGCGCGTTGTCGCCGGTGAGCCGGGTGTTGAGGAGGCACCGTCCCACGTAGGGCTCCTTGGGGCGGTACTTGTTGGTCACCACCCCCTCGTCCTGCTTCTTGGAGATCTTCACCGGCTTGGCCGGCGCCGCGGGGGCCGGCTCCGCGGTCGGCTCGGTCGTCGACACCTGCGCGCGCACGCCATTGCGGACATTGCGCGGCCGGCTGGGGTAGGCCAGGAAGTGGCTGGACGGGGACGAGCCGGCGGCGGCCTTGGTCGTGGCCGGGGAGTAGGACGGCAGCGCGGCTGTCAGCTGGGCGGCCATGGTGAGGGAGTGTGTGGGTGGAGTGCGGACGTGCGGTGTGGGAGTGGATTGGGTGGTGGTATTTGGGATGAGAGGAGGCGACGGAGTGAGTGGAAGGGAGACGAGGTGAGAAGCAAGTGGTGGTGACCGAGCGACTGGAGGGAAAAGCTGCCCATGTCCTATGATACTATTCAAAGTGACTTCAATTCAGATAACTAAATTCATTTCTTTATTGGATACAAATTTCAGAAATTCGAATAACTCCGGCGAATCGCTGGCTGCCATGTGTATAGCCTTTAAAAGTATACTAGAAAGTACTGTCTCTATTGTAAAAAAAATATTCATATAAAAATAGTAAATGATATTTTTAAAGTATTTTTAACAGAATGAAAAATAATTTGAAGATTCTAAAATGGCAATATAAATAGCTCAAGGTTTCAAAAATAGCTATATATTTTTTATGGCTTTTGTAGGTCCAATTTCCGTTTAAAACGGTCATATTTAAAAACTGAAATAAATAAATTCAGTGTCATTCTAGATACAAATATTTCCAAAAATGTGTACATATTTCAAATGAATTTAAGATGCGTCAAAGAGTTTTGATCCTATTCAACAAACATTTCAAATTATCCCACACATATTTTAAACTTTGACTTACTTTTATGACATTTCAGGAAACACTGATTTCAAAATTTCGTTCTTATTAAAAAACATCAGTATTTTCAAATAATTTCAACGACACTCCAGACGCATAGATTTAACTGTTTCATACACATTTTAGTCATTTTTAATAATATTCCACACACATTTCACAACATCTTCAATTATTCCATACCATTCAAAAACTATTTGAAACCATTTAGAAAATTTAATTATTTCACTTTTCGCAGTTTCAAGTATTTTGGAATTGTTTTGGAAAACATCTTTTCTGAAAAAAAATTGAAATCCACTCCATTGTGTTACCTTTGGTATTTTTATAATTATTGCAAACAAAATATGTGGTACGTGCATTGTAACAAGCTGCTTTTTTTTTAATTGAGCAGCAAAGCTCCCAATTTGGTTTCACAAAATGAACCTGATAATTTCATGAATTTTTTAACTCTGTAATCAACCAAATTATTTTCTTTGTGAGGTACAAATATCAGAAGCTCCTTCATCATTTCACAAAAAATATAATTAAAACGTACAGAAAAACCATGAAAGCACCCGCTATATGGCGGACTCCCTCTGGCCAATCTCTCGCCGCCATGCGTATAGTTTTTATGGTATCCTGGATAGTACTAGTATCTCTTTTGTAAACAATATGTATTCATATACCAAAAATAGTAGGAGAAAATAGTGTTTTCAAGTATTTTAAAAAACAAAGAAATGATATAAAGATTCAAGAGTCAATATAAAAATCTCAAGGTTTCAAAATTTTCTTAATTTTTTTGTGTTGGTTCATTTTTGTAAAAACAAAAACAGTGATATTTCAAAAAGAAATTGAAAACAATCACTTCACCATAATTTTAAACACACATTTCAACAAATAATACATATTTTAAATAAAATTAAAATATGGCACATAATTTATTCAACGAACATTTCAAATTATCCCATACATATTTCAAAATTTTGGAAATATTTATGGCATTTCACAAACACTCCAATCGCATTCTAGTAGGGCAGATTTCAATTGATTCAAATAGATTACTGTCAAATTAAAAAAATATTCCACACACATTTCACAACAACTTTAATTAGTTATTCCATACCATTCAGGAATATTCAATTTCCCAGTTAATCATCTATTTGTAAACTATTACACACCATATCATGAATTTCAGTACATACCATTCGAAAAACTATCTAAAGCATTTTAGAAAATTCAAGCTGGATATATACATCAAGCATCATTGCTAAACCACCACACATATTGCCACATGTATATACTTTTAAGATAATAAATCCCCTGATGATAGGTGGGAACTTGTGTTGGGACATATCACATATGCATGCCTGTGATCACTTTGTTCCATTTTGTGGCTTTGATCCGTTAGATGAAGATGAAGCTGCACGTCCAAACAGTGAAGGCTTCACGCACTCAAACACGCCAGGCGAGACACTCGTATCTTGTGCCGCCGTTGCCGTTGCCGTTCTTGGACGACGGAGGAGGCTTCTTGCCGCCGGTGCAGAGGAAGACGTCCGTGAGGACAGTCTTGGACCGCAGCGAGGCCTTGAGGATCTCCAGGCCTTCCTTGTACCCGAGCTCCACGGTCTTCTCCTGGAGCGCGGCGAGGCCCCCGACGGCGGCGAGCGCGCCGAGCCGCGCGATGCTGGAGATGGCCGACATGGGCGTCACGGCCAGGTCGTCAGTCACCGTGTACGTCACGGCCCCCTGCACGAACCCTTTCACGGCGCTCTGCTCCTGCTGCTGCTGGGCGGACGCCGTCGCCGGCGGCGGCACGTACTGGGACTCGGTCGCCATCTCGTTCCCGCAGGACGGGCACCGGGCGCCCCTCGCGTCGGACACGTACCCGCGGCAGCCTTGGTAGTTGAAGTGGTTGATGGCGCCGCAGGTGAAGAAGCTCCTCGGGGCCGGGGCCGGGGCCGGCGGCGCCGGCAGGCGGAGGAGCGGGCTCGCCTGCGCGGCGGGGCAGAGGAGGGCGTCCTTGGCGAAGCCGGGCCGGAGGTAGCTGCCCTCGAGCCGCTCCACGCTGGCGTAGAGGTTGCCGACGCTGCCCGCCATGGACTCCTTCCCCAGCAGCCTCACCGCCGTGCCGGCCGGGAGGGTGAGGAGCGAGAAGAGGAAGTCGACGGCGTCCTTGCCGGCCTCCGCGAACACCACGCGCGGCCGCGGCGGCCTCGAGTCCACCAGGAGCTTCATGGTGATCGGCGCGGCGCTCGGGCATCCGGTGGTGTCCGCCATCTTGGACGACCTCGACAACTTGTCTGGCCAGATTGACTTCTTGGAGGGAATGGAATGGTCTGAAATCTGAATCTATATCACGCACGCAGCATCAGTGGGCTTGCCACTACATTTTGCCGCCGAACAATGTCTGTCGGGTAACAAGGGAATCGTATCCTCTGCTTTCCCTTGTCTGTGAGAACCCATGGTCAGTTCATATTCTCCGGCATATTATAGTGCGTTCCTTAGTGCATCATGATTTTCTTTGTACAAAAATACAAGTGTTCAGTAAATTTAGAGATATTACAACTACTAGCACATATGCCCATCCACTCAAATATTCATCAGCACGGACCAACAACATCCAAATTGTACCCGGCCACGACAGAGAGGTGCACACTGGGGTCTAGCAGAAACTCATATCAGTAGTACGTTAACAAGCGTGCTACACATACAATACTTTCGGTACAGTTTTTGTACGGCGGTTATGGTCTTAAAGAGCCTAATTTACAATTTTGCATACCTATGCATTATTTGCAAGTTGAAGCAATGTTTGGAATCTGCACTAAATCGTGAGAAAAATCTCAATAAAAGGATTCTACTAAATGTGTTTTAGTGCATCTCTGCATAAGCTTCAAGACTAATAAAAGAATTGTCTACGTCTGACCGAAACGACTCTAGTTCGCAACTCGACTATCTTATTTTTGTTGCACATAACGGTCGCACACGAAGCAACAACGCATATATGGGTGCCCCTCCCACATCGCTCGGTACTAATTCCTTTTTTATTATTGCATTGCATGCATGCCACAGCCTTGGTGTTAATACCAATTACTTTGTCTTATCCTCTCATTCTTACTTTTTGAGTCTCCCGTTCTTTTTTTGTCCCTACTTATCACACCCTTTATTCTTTGTTTTCTTTATTACTCCTACATGCCCATTGAAATCAATCATTCATACTCCTTCTGATCCATATAGGCCCTCGTAACATATTTCATATACTATATAAAGATTACTAAAAAATATTGTGTGTTAGCATTTCCCAAAATACACCATAGCAATTAATTATGTTAATTAAATTTATGCCTTGAACGGAATTAAATAGGGGTTAATAGGAACAAATAATAGTATGATTGAAAACTACACATTTTTGTGATCAAACTACATATACAAATTATTTTAATCTGAGTAATGGTTGCAAAGTTATATCATAATCATGTTTCACATATTCTCTGTAAATACTTAAAACCAGGGCCTAACGGGCTAAAACAGAGCGAACTAAGCCTACTAAGGCTGAATGCGGTATACTAACTGACGCTCACGCGCGTGACATAGTGGCTGTCGCAGTTGGGCCGAATCCCAACAGAGAAAGATAACTTAATGTTGGATTGTCGGTTACTTAAAAAAAATAAAGGTTTCTTTTTTCGAATATCCAATTCCGAGCTCGGGGTCATCTGCACCCGCTCAAGAAACAATTCATAAAAAATTCAAAAAAATCTAACTTTTTGTGATAATTTGGTGCGTGAGGTGCGCTCCAAATTTCAGAGCATTTGGGCATTTGAATAGCTCTCAGCAAAAAGGACAAATTGGGTCAGAACAGTATGTGAACAGTACATTGTTTAACACACCCTAAATTTATCTTTTTGCCGAGAGCTACTCAGATGTTCAAATGATTTAAAATTTGGAGCGAAGATCACGCACCAAATTATCTACCATGCCAAAAAAATTGGAATTGTTTAAATGTTTTTAGTATTTGTTTTGATTTTTTTATTGAGCGCGGGTGCAGATGATCCTGGTAGCCAAAACGCCTCACTCTTTTTCGAATATCCAATTCCGTAAAACATATGACAACGCATTGCTAGAATTGCTCCGTAATTTATTAGTATTTATTTTTATTTATTTATTAGTAGGTATAGAAATAGATATACACTTTTCCTCACTCTTCGACCCCCTGACGCCATCAGCATTTTCAGCCGACAGATTTGCCGTTCTCAATGTTCCCGGCTTCCTGCCCATTGGATCTACGTTATACACCGCCTGGCCTTTCGTTTCTGGCCATAGAGCGGTACACAGGTCCTAGAACTGGATTGGATTCGGTATCTTTTATACTACATCTATGGCCCTTCGAAAATTTATTCCCAGATATGGCCCCTTCAAAAGGACATCTGTCCTTTTGAAGTATTTGTGTACACGTAAACTTCAGACGGTTTGTAGTCTTCAAATCCACGCTTGCAACCCATGCGAGATGGATAAATCAAAGGCGACAACACACACTACAAGCCGTCTTTAGTCTTTCACTTACCTTGCCTAACAAACGGTACTCAGCTAACTGTAGACGCTACAAACCGTTTGTAGTCTTTCACAACTGTTACCCAAGTTACCTGATTGTACATAAAAATGTTTCAATGTGTATTTAATAAATGTTCACTTGTATTAAAAAATATTCCCTGTTTGTTAGAAATATTGGTCGTCATGTTCAATAAAAATGCTCAACATGTATTAAGAAAATGTTCAACGTGTATTAAGAAAACGTTCACCATGTTTAAGAATTTGTTCACCATGTATTTAGAAAAATTAAAAATACAAAAAAGGTAAAATGACAAAAGAAATAGAAAACATAAAGGAAAAGGAAATTAAAATAGAAAAAAATAGAATAAATATCTAAACAAAAACACAACAGAAAACACGTTGCGGCAAACATAGTGAATGACAAAGGCCCAAATTAGGCCGGCCTGTATCACTTCACACATGGGTCTCATTGCGACCATTTAACGCTTGTGGGTGTCGAATAGGATTAGCCACTAGGAACAATACCTCCTCTTCGGTGCATGTAGCTTTGGTAAAGGAAACAAGCACCCAAGTGCGCCCCAGAGTGAGCCGACCCAAGAAAGGACGGGAGCAATTGCTCGACACCCGCCGGTATTCGCTTCGCTGGAAATGGTTGACCGGTCCACCATTAACCAAATCACTTTTTGATTAAAAGAATATAATTTACAAAATTCAGGAATTCAGAAAATTTTATGAAAAAAATCAATGATAATTGTTGTAATACAAACCGAACTTTTTCTAAATACATGGTGAACACTTTACAAATATAAAACTGATTATTACAAATGGAAAATAAATCAAATAGATAGTTTTTGAAAACACAGACTTGAAAACCCAATAGAAAACAAAAACGCTCAAGTGAGATGGCCATAGTACGTCGGCCCATTTGCGCCTTTCATCGCACGTGTGTTCCACTATTTGACAGAGTGCTCCTGCTCCGCGAGATCTATATATCGCTTTATTTTGATATTTTTTCCTTGTTTCTTGTTGCGTTTTCGCTTGTTTTTTTGTTTTTATTTTTACATCATTGTCTTTTTTTTTTCTCTTTTTTTCACTGGTTTATTCTATTCTATCATTTTATAGGTTTTCTTCTGTTATCTTTGTTTCTTTCACGGTTTTCATTGGCCATTTTATTTACTTTCTTTATTCTTTGGTTTTATTTGGTTGTTTCCTTCTCATTTTCATCGGTTTCATGTTTTCTCTCGGTGTGCACTATTTTTCAATAAACATATTTGGTATATATGTAATATATTATTTTTATACCTGATTAACATTTTTCAAATGCAAGATCAAAATATTTTGAATACCTGGTCGACATTGTTTATATACACATTAAATATATTTAAAATGCTTGATTAATATTTTTCAAATACAAGATCAAAAGTTTATGAATACATGGTCATTATTGTTTATTTAGACATTTATATTTTTCCAAATTCTTGATTAACATTTTTCAAATACAAGAATACATGGACAGCATTTTTAATTGGACATTTTAAAATTTTCAAATGCTTGATTAATATTTCTCAAATACAAGATTAATTTGCATTGCATACATGGTCAACATTTTTTCTATACACTGGTAACATTTTTTAAATCCTTGATCAATTTGTTTCAAAATACTTGTTTATCATTTTTGATACAATAGAAGATTATTATTTTCTGCATACACATTTTTTCTATACACATTTACAATTTTTCAAATGCTTGATAACATTTTTTAAATATATGATTAACAAAAAAATCAAATGCATGATTAACATTTTTTAAATACATGATCAACTGTTTTCACACATATTGTATATTCTCTGTATACGTTTCTCATAAACATGGTCAATAAATACATATTTTACATTTTTTAAATGCATGATTAATATTTTTAACACATTATGTAAAGTATATATTTGTAAGATATATATTTAGAATTTTCGGAAGTGTAAACAAAAAAACTAAAAAGCGAATAGTGGAAAAAAATGAGGCATTGGAACTGGGCCGACCCATTCGCATCATTTTATTGTTTTTTGTAATATATATCAAGAAGTTTGTTTTTCTATTTTTTTCAAAAATGTTCTCAAATTCGAAAAAAGTTCATAAAATATAAAAAGCTTGCGAAAATGTAAAAAAAATCGTAATTTTGAAAATTTTCAGTGATATTTGAAGAGGTTCACAAACTTCCGAAAGGAAACTTTTGAGTATGCCAAAAAGTTCATGCATTTGAAAATAAGTAAGTGATAAAAAAATAATAATAGAAGAAACAAAAAAGGAAGAACCGGACAAAAACCAAGTGAAATTAGAAGACAAAAAAGTCATAATAACTGGTAGGGAACCATCTGGAATCTTCACAAAACCAAAGGGGCGTCTGAAAAACCAAATGTGAAAACTCTTATATGGGCTGCCCTAGTTCGCCGACAGAAGGCATAAATGGTGTGCGCCAGTTAGCTGTAACAAAGTAACAGGTGCCTAAAGAGGCATATAAGGTTTGGGCATTTTGACGTCAACATGCGTCAAATATGATGTGTTGGGAATTCGGGAAATTAAGCATATATGTAGAATCATTAAAAAAAAGCAAAATCACTTTCCCGGGCACTGACAAGCGGCACACTGCATTTGCTCCACTTTGTCACAACCTAATTCATTTGCATTTTTCCCTGTATTCGTTTATTCGAAACCGTTAAAAAAACTAAAAAACTGGCAATCGACAAAAGAATAAGAAAAACTAGATACCAAGAAAAGGAAACAAAAAACCAAAAAAAGAATCTGGTAAAAAACAAAATCCAAAAAAACCGGCAATCGAAAAAAGAATAAGAAAAAAAGGAAGAAAAATCATGCCCACAAGCATGGTTGCAGTTTTTTCCCTTTCCAAGAAGCACCATGCTTCTCATGAAAGCAAATCTATGTTTTCACGTGAAGCAAAACTGTACTTCTCATGGAAGCATGTATTTTTTCCTTTTCGAGAAGTACAGTGCTTCTCACAGAAGCAAATTTGTGCTTTCAAAGATGCAAATTGTGCTTCTTGCGGAAGCACAAATTTGTTTTTCCTTTCCTAGAAGCACAGATCACGGAAGAAAATCTATGCTTCGACGAGAACCAAATTTGTGCTTCTGGTGAGCGTTTTTTTGGAAGCATAGTTGTGCTTCTTGCAAAAACAAATATGTGCTTCAGGTATTTGGTTATTCCCTTTTTGGAAAGCACAACCTTGCTGCAAAACTTAGGAAAAAGTAGGCAGAAAACAAAAAAAAAACTTCTAATAACCAAATACCTGAATAGAAAAAAAAACTGAAATCTCGAGGGAGGGCCTACCACATGACCTATGGCGACGACTGAGCACACCACTTGGATCGCTCGCATGCCAAGAAAGTGATCCCGCAAGGAGTAACCCTTGGATTGTGGCTCCCAAATTGGGACAATACGTAGTATATATAAATGGGTCATCCACACGTGTACCGATGGGCCAAGATGCCCATTTCGAAAGAAAATTCTTACAAATAAACTTCAACATTTCTTAAAGTAGGTACATCTTTTTTAAATTACATGAAACATTCTTAAAACTCATAAACACATTTTAAACTTTATGAACAACTTTAAAATGTGTGAACACAATTTGAACTTACATGAACGTCTTAAAAATATGTGAATACTTTTAAATGCATATGTATTTTAAAAAGTGCATGAACACCATAAGAAAATAAATGATTTTTAAACATGTGATACTTAGAAAGAAATACTTCAACAACTCTTTACTTTCGCGAGCACTTTTCGAAATGCATGATATTTTTTTGAAATATTTTGAATTTTCTAAATAAAATAAAGACATATAAAAATATGTGAATACATATTATAATTACCTAAACATTTGTTGAAAATAAAACCAAAACAAAAGTAAGAGAAAATGTTTTTTTACAAACCCACGTAGATGTGTGCTCTCCACTATCAGATAGGTGCTGGTGCCACACCCACCAACGGTTAGTGGTCCGGCCCAGTAGACGATCCGTGCGCTATTGCACACTTCAAGCGGTGTGTAGCAACCCCCTGTAGGAGATAGCCGGAATCACGATGCTAACATGGATATCAATCTTGAAATCAGTCTAAACATAATATTCAAATCATTAAAAAAAGATAGTTAGATACTGGAATTAACGAACTGTAGTTATCTTCTTAAATGATGATTTTTGTTAAGTGAGGGTGTGGCAAACTCCCCATGGGCACGAGTTAGTGGTAGCTTCAAGGCTGCCTAGGTGGCTGGCAGCGTGAGGTGGTGGTGCACTTGGCTCTGGATACCGATGCATGGTGGGATCTAGAGTTTGGGTGTCAGCGGGCCTTGGTGATTTTTCCTTGGCCAGATCTAGACGGTCATATCTGGCCTGTGAAGGCCTGCTACTCAGGCTACCCGGATGGCCGGTGCCGCATCAATGATGAGTAGGTCGGCGGTCAGCCTGCCGCATGATGCTTTCTACACCCGACGGTATGTGTTCCCAGGCGTGGGGGGGGGGGGGGGGCTAGCTAGATCCAAGTGGGATCTGGCACCCATAGCTTGCAGTCCTCTGCATGTGTTTGGACATTTGTGTCGGCAGGTCCTGACTGTGGTCGTGCTATGGCACAATGGTTCTGCCCTTTTGTTGTCCATCTCAAGGTGCATTAGTTTCGGTGGCTTGGTGTCCCAAAAGCGTGGTGTGTCGTCCTTGGAAGATGGGGCAACATCCCTTAGTTTTAGTGGTGAGGTTGTGCAGTTCGCTCCGTGGCCAGCAGCACTATAATGGAGGTGGCGCCCCCTCTTGGCTACATGGGTAGTAAGGGGAGGGATGTCGGGTGATCCTTGTGTCATCGTGGCTTATGTCATGTTGGCTTATTGTCAAGATCTAGAGGCCCAGTGATGGCAAGGTCCAACTGGTACCAAAAGCTCTGCCCTTTTGCATCGGCGATGGGGATGCCTTTGAGTATCACTTGCTCTCGGGGACATCGTTGTGGGTTTTCTCTCTGTGTCAGGGTGTCGTGTGAAAACCTAGGCCATCTTGGAGGCGGCGGTGCATTGCGTCGTTTTCCTTTCAGGCGTCATCAAGGAAACCGGGGGCCATCTAGTTGTAGTGAGCCAATGTGTTGGGGCTTGTGTCGTGTCCCTGGCATGAAGCTTCTTCAACTCTCGTGTCGAGTAGATTCATTGGTCTCCTAGTATTTTACATGTGTCCTTGTAGTCACCATCCTTGGTCCTCACTATCCGTCGGCGGGTTCAAAGATCCACGGCCCAGAGCGAGAGGGTAAACGGTTACCCTCTCTGGTGATAGCTTGGGGTGTTCGATGCATCGGGTTCCAGTGGTTTTCCTAATCGTCTTGATTGGTCATGTCCGATAGTCTTGGTTGCCTCTTGTTAGGTACGACGACTCTTGTTTTCATTCTCGACTCTGGGTTGATGTCGTTCTCGCCGTATTGTCATTTTTATTCTTTTGACTTGATTGTATGGGGATTTCCCTATCACCTTGTGGCCCATTTGGGTTATATATTTAAAGTTGAGCGAAAGCCTGTTTTGAGATCATCGTTTATAATCTGATTCGACATCATATTCCTAACCCCAAAAGCTAAAAAAAGTCCAATTATCACATTGTAATTTTTTGGCCAGGATATCTGCGATAGAATATTATGTATCCCTTTCGCCAGGGCATAGATACCATCACCACCCATTTTATCATTAACATATTTCGAAATGTTTTCCCACGAAATATACTAGTACGTACGTTGACCATTAGTAGCTTGCTTTCTTCCTTCGAGGGAAAGGCAAGAGGGTTCTCGTTGATTACAATGAAATCCAGCTTTAGCACCCCTCTCATTCTTTCTTGCATAAAGGCATAAAGCAGTGATTCGTGGGAGCAGTGCGTCGGATGTTACGTTTGTTTTAGTCCATTCAGAACAGTACCGTCGGCGTACTTTGATTCCCTCTTCACCCGGATACGTATTCCAAAAACAGACATGAAGAACACGAGCTCACGTACGTGAAAGGTTTCTGTCCATCCGTTCGATTCCAGCCTCAAAGGCTGAAACAAATAAACACGGTCAGATCTAGTGATAGATCGAATTCGGATAGACAAGCGGGATCGAATGGATGACAATTTTATGATGCAAATAGATCGATTCCAGCGCCTCTAATTTGCTCTGCTTGGTTTGGAAGCCAGTCGTTCGTTCCTTCATTAGTAGTACGTGTCGGCTGGCAGCATCTGTAGACAAGCTGGATCGAGAAGGAAGATTGATTACTTTTGCCATGCATGCATGAATTAGGCGATTGGGTGATAGTTCGTTTCTAAATATAGGTCTTTTTTAGATATTTCACTACAAATTACATATGGGTGTATATAGACATATTTTAAAGTGTAAATTCACTCATTTTGCTCAATATATAGTACATAGTGAAATATCTAAAAAGACTTCTTTTTTCTCGAATACGCACAAGCATGCGTATCATATATTCATAGTAGAAGAGGCCAAGATGACCGATACAACGCCTTTCGGCACAATGCTACACCAAGAGGTTAGCATCCCCATCCACCATGACAACACCGACACACTACTCGCCCTGCCCAAACTCAAGCCATAAATGGCGAAGATGTAGAACACAGAGCACACATGCCGCGTCACATCCGGATCCAACACCTCGGAGTACAACCTTCAAACCAAACTAGATCAACGCACCCTCCACTCTTGGTGCCTAGGAGATCGGCAAGTGAACAGCAGGAGCTAGCCTAACTTGAGGAAGATATCTCAAAAGAGGCGTCGAAGATGGAGTACATTGCGCCCTGGATGCCCATGCCCTGGCAACAACCAGCACGTGACAACATGGCGCCTAAAGCCGCATTGCCGAGGCAAACGAGGCAACCACACCAGCTACTCTTCCACGCAAGACACCCCAAGCACCCACGCAGCGTCTCCAAGGAGAGGACGACGCCATGGCGCCGCCGCTGCGTGGCCCGGCGAACCGAACCTGGGGTTTCCCCCGGTGCTTGATCAGGGGATGGACATGGCCATGACAACGCCTCCAGGGAGGAGACGGCGCCCACCGGCATCGTCGTTGCCCGCAGCCGCAGCAGCGCACGGATTTCTCCTGACCATGTTCATCAAGTCTACGCAGAATAGCAAACTAGGAAGTGGGGAGCCGCCGCCCCGGCTTCCACACTGAGGATCCACTTTTCAGAGCCGCTCTACCACCAGCCAACACCCGCCTACCATCCATGGGTCAACACCGCCATCACCAGGACATCTCTCCACCACCTCGAGCGATGCCGCCGAGCCGCCCCCGTCGATCCGTGGCACACCGCCACCACCACAGATCCGCAGATGCCAGCCGGGGCAGCCACGCCCCAGCCCGCCCGCCATGCGCGGAGGCCCGCCATGGAAGCCGCTGTCCTGGCCGGATCTGGGAGAGCACGGACCCCCGAAACGAGGCCATCCCGTAGCCCCACGCCGAGAACCGCCGGCCACCGCACTCCCCTGCCTCCGCGTCCCCGGGGTCGCCGCCCCGGCATGCCTGCGCCGGCCAGCCGCCATCCCCGCCCCCAGCCTAGTCCGGCGGTCGCCAGCGCCACCACGAGAAGGAGCCGCCCCTGGCGCCGTTTGGCAGCGGGGGCCCGCCGCCACCGCGGCGCAGATGCCGGCGGCAGCGGCGGAGAGGGAGCACCGGATTGAGGGCTTCTAGGCGGCGGCGCGGTTGTGCCCCCGGAGTCGCCTGGGGAGCGACTCGGGGGGTTGGGGAATGGTCGGGGGGAGCGTGCTCCTCGCAAGGTGTGTTTCTATCTAAAAAGACTTATATTTACAAACGGAGGAGGTAAATTAAACTTTTGGGTATCAATAATAATGGACCCTGCTAGCTGAGGAACGTTCGCTAGAAAGGATGACATTTTCTTCAGAAGAGTATGACAATTTTTGGTGTGGAAGGTCGTAATTCTTTCCTAGAAAACTGCTACCGCTTGATCACGATGCAATGGTTGTGATGGCGTTCGCCGGGACCTCCCTCCCGTGAACATCAGCCAATTGGCATTACCGATAATAATTTGCTTATATATTAGTGTTTGAAACCGTTTTTGAATTCCTTCTATTAAAATAATATGAATATTCAATTTATGAGTGAAGTTTTAAGTATTAACTAGAAGTATGTGAATGCTATCTTTGCTTATGAGATGAGACATACGAACGCTAGTGATTTATTTGGCATAGTACCTTATAGTGCTTTATGTGTGCTTGAAGTGCACAAGTGTAAATACTTGCTCATTGTTTATGTATACTATTAATTTTTAAAACACTAATATATTCCTCGTATATATGAATGTGGTATGTAAAAATCAGAGAAAATTAATATATGCGGTAAGACTTCGACACAAATAGAGGGTAAAAGGTGAAATTAACTCTTTTATTTACCTCACACATGGATGGATTCCCTTGCCGCCAACGGAGAAGTTTTATTTTGCTACCTAGCTGCATAAACATGTACTTGATCATCTTGCACCATCCTCTCTATTCTCTTCGTTGGTTCTCAGTGGTACACGTCTAGATGCTATTTTCTGTTGGTTAAATATATTACTACAGATGCAATGCCTGGTCGATTCGTAGGAGCATAAATATTATTGTTACTGACGCGAATATGCCATTTTTCCTTTTGCAGGAGCACAAAAATCATGATGCAAATCGAAAAGATTCAGTCAGGACAAGAACATATATTTATGGCCCCACATACAATAAAATAAACTATATTTTTTATGCGTGGATTTGTTAGTATTTGGCGGATCTAGCTGATGGGCTATTGCTCGCCGTCCCATGTTTTAAATCTGGGCCTAATGACACAATCTTCCATTACAGGCTAAATCAAGCATTCGATTCCGTGGAGAAACATTTATGAGATAGTATTCGCAAGCTGTATCCACATTTCCACACGAAATTTTTGTTAAAGCTTTTCAAGATTCTTTTAGAGAACTTTTGTAAGTTGGGCGGCCGTTTCTCTAATTAAAATCACCGATGAGGATCTTTAGGTAAAAATAACACACCCTATTTCTCGTCTTTTTTATAGAAAGCTAACTGCAACAGAGCCTATTCAGTGGCATTTGTCCATGTTCATGAATTATTTCAAAAGCCACTAAAATTTCAGAGGAACAAAACTGCCACAAAGAACCAGATAGAGTAAGAACTGGGTAGAGGCTTCGTGGATGGGGTTTGTGCCCAAATATACCCAGAAAAATCTGTGTGCATAACTAATGACATGCATGGATTGCCACACAAATTAAAGTAAATAATGTTGTACTAGTACTGAACTAATTAAGTTGTAGAATATTGTCAACAAGCATTTCCATAGATTGTCCGCACGACATGCGTGGAAGCCATCTCCATAGTGCTGCGTACTGCTAACTAAGCGGTTGTTTGTCTGTCAACCAAAATATATTCCCACGAGCGTGTGTTTGTACCATTTCGAACGACGAAAGAACATTGACCCAAGTAGTCCTCTTTGATCCAAAAATAAGAGCCAGTGGGTTTCATCGCCACCTGTGACCAGGGGCAGACCTACGTTATTTTACTAGGGCACTCCGGATGACGCCAACAAATATATTTTTCACTGCTATACAACAGACAATAGTGCTTTCACACTCCATAAATAGTAGTTATACAAACTTTTGGAAGTAACTGGACATTGGGTAATTATGGTTCTAGGTCCGCCACTGACCAGTGAAGTGTTTAGGAGTGAAGATATTTTTTCTGTAGCAATGCTTGCCACACAGACCATTCTCATTTAGTAGCACCTTAAAGAGCAAAAATTCCTAAGAGAGCTCGCGCTCCATGGATTTCTATTTTAAGACATACTTCGAAGTTTCAAAAATTTCTGAAAAAAGTACACATGAACCAAGAGATATATACTACAGCTCTGTAAATTTGCATGATCAAATACACTATGGTGTGCAGCTCATACCACAGTGTATTTGATCATGAAAATTTACAGAGATGTAGTATTCATCTCTATATCCACGTGTATTCCATTTCAGTTATTTTGAATGTCAAAATATGATTTCTTTAAAAAAAATCAAAATAGGAGTTTCATGATGCTCGAGCTCCAAAAATACACTTTCCTTAAAGAACCACTTACAAACAATTCATTCTGAGGTCATCTTAGTCCTTTGGTCTACAATATCATATGGAAACCAAGTTTCGGTGAAAACCAATGAAAATCATGTGAAAATGATATTTTAAGTTTAAAAATATCTTAAAAAATACAACAGAGGTTAGTATTAGACTATGTTTCGCATTGTAGTGCATTCTCATAATCCCATTGTGCCTCCCATTTTTTCTTAATTTCAGTGTTGGAAGAAAAAGGAGATAATAAATGCCTACAGCTCGGTAGTGGCAACCTGAGTCTTAATTCCGTCTATGCAGTGAAGCGAAAAAGGAGATAATAAATCTGTACCCCCCCTAATTTTACCAGGGCACTCAAATGAGACTGACAAATACAATTTTCACTATAATACAACAGAAAATTAGTGCTATCACACTCTATAAAACAGTAGTTATACAAACTTTTTCAAGTAAGTGGACATTCGGTAATTTCGGTTCTAAGTCCGCCACTGCCCAGTGAAGTGTTTAGGAGTGAGAATATTTGTTCTCTACCAATTCTTGCCACACAGAGCTCGGGCTCCATGGGGCATACTTTGAAGTTTCAAAAAATTGAAAAAGCACACATGAACCAAGAGATGTGCTCCCTCTGTCCCAAAATAAGTGTCGTGGCTCTATATCCATGTGTATTCCTTTTTTTGAAACATCAAAATACGATTTTTTTTGTTCATTTCCAGAAAAGCAGCTTGATGGAGCTCGAGCTCCGGAAATATACTTTCCTTAAAGAGCCACGTACAAATAATTCATTCTTAGGTCATCTTAGTCCTTTGGTCTAGAATATGATATGGAAAACAAGTTTCAGTGAAAACACATGAAAAATATGTGTTTAAGTTCTGAAAAAACCTTAAGAAGTAGGATATGTTAGAAGTATGATTTTCTATTAGTACATGAAATTCTCAAGTTCAAACACGTGACCATTACGAGGTAAGAAAATGCAAAATCAGCATTGAATAGTGCCAAACAGTAAATGGTCATGTGTTTGAACTAGGAATTTCGCATGGCAATAGAACATCACTTTTTTAACATCCCATATATTTTTTGAGTTTTTTCGGAACTTTCAAACATGGTTTCCATGAAGTTTTCTTTGAAATTTGATTTCCGTGTGATATTCTGTCTATAAAAAATTCCCCACATAGTTTACCTACACTTTCTTCTATGTTCGCCACACTTACAAACAAAATCTGGACCTCTTGTAGTGCATTCCTTCCCGTAACCTCTTGGGTACTATAAAAAGGAAGACATCATTGACATATGATGCTATCCTTTTGGAAACATGGCTTTGCGTTTAAGGGATTTAAGACTGCCAGATAATGACATGATTGGGTACTTGTTTAGTTAGTACGGCAATTGATTAGTCAATGTTGTATTACCTATCGTGAGCAATAATATATTTCTTGTTCCCATAAAAAACATTATTCTGGATATTACAATTCATCATAATAACGCCAATTTCTAAAAAATAGTGGAGTTATATAATTTCTATGTTAAGCAAGCTACACATCCTTAAGCCTAGGTTTCACATAAACATCATGTCTTTAGTTATAAAGATTTTATCTCAATATTTCAGTGGCTGACAGCTGAATTACACATTTCCCGTGCCTAAAATTCACATGATTGCTTGAAATCTGGGTTTTTTTTATTGTGTAACTAATGATCAGACTATTCCAAACAACAGAGGTATAGTATGAGACTATGTTTGGCATTGCGGCGCATTCTCATAATCCCATTGGTCATCCCATTTTTCAATTTCAGTGTTTGTAGCTGATTATTTAAAATAACAACTAGATAACATCACAGTTCAGTAGTGGCAACCTGAGTCTTAATTCCGTCTATGCGGCGAAGCGAAAAAGGATATAATAAATACATAGTATTTTTTAGACATGAAAAAAGGAGCATGCCCGTCAGCTAAATGGTCCTCTAGAAGCCCATACAGTACTCAGCCTATGTTCGGTCCATTGGTACTCAGCCTATGTTTGTATGAAGCTCATCAAAGAACATAGGAAACATGCATATATGAAGATCTATAGATATTAGGACAATATGCATATAGCAAAGGTTCGTCAAGCAAGCACCAATGGACCGAACTGCACATTCTAAGAGTACATGAACATCCTTACAAATATAATTCAACATTTCATACAAAGATACAAAATCACTTTTCTGAATTATCTAAGTATTTTTTTAAATATATGAACATCTTTATCTGAAGTATATGAACACATTTTCAAATTACATGACCATTTATTGAAAGATGTGAACACTTCTAAATTACACGAACATTTCTTAAATATAAAAAATATACACTTTTAAAAGTGGATGAACACTTTAATAAAAGACATTATTTTTGAAAACATGCAATTTGTAGAAAAATACTTTATTTAGTTTTTACTTTCATGGACTCTTTAATTGTTTGATATTTTTGTAAAGGCATGGAATTCTTAAAATATCATGAACATATTAAAAATAGGTGAATGTTTTTTGAAATAAAACTCATGAAAAATAAAAATAACTTTTTTGACCCAACCATGTAGACGTGCACTGGAGATAGTTGCACAGCTGTCGGCGGCAGTACCAACAGCGTTTAATGGGCCAGCCCAAGTAGTTATTCAGCTTTTATTAGACGCTTCAAGCGGTGTACAATAGCCCCCGTAGTTAGCAATCTGTAAATCGCTCTAAAAAGAAAAGCTCGAATCATTAAGAAAATATAATTGTATATTGGAATTAACCATTGTTAAAAATTATAAACACTTTTTTAAAACTACACGCACATCGTTAAAATGTGTGAACAAATTGTGAAATTACACGGACTTTTAAAAAAAGACATTACAATTTTTATATTACACATTTGTTTTGTAAATAAATGAACACTTTTTATGATTTTCTGTTTTTCTAAGAATTAAGTAAACTTTTTTTATATCAACACTTTTTTATGAATGAATTTCAGAATGAGCAATATTTTGGAATTTACGTGGACACTTTTTAAAATTAAGTGATTTTTTTCAAAAAAATATATGTGAGTATAGTCCTAAAAGAACATGAACATTCTTACGACTATACTTTAACATTTCTAATAAACATACTGAAGATGTTTTCTAAATTACATGAACACTCTTTTTAAAGACATAAACATATTTAGAGTGTATGAAACCATATGGGATTACATGAACATTTATTGAAAAGGGTATGAACAATTAAAAAAATACACTGACATTTTTCCAATATCTAAACATTTTTAATTGTTTATATATTATAAAACTTGCATGAACAGTTTAATAAAAATACATTTTTAAAATGTGCATTTTATAGAAAAATATAATTTATATGTTTTTGTTATTTTTGCGAACACTTTACAAAATGCATGTTTTCTCTCTCGTTTTTTCTACTGGTACTTCAAACACCCAATATAAAAAATAATCGATATAGGTATAACGAACACACTAAAAACTAATGTACGACGCTAGTATAGAAATGCGGTAGAAGACTATCATACAAATAAAATAGTACAAAGAATGTAACAAGAAGATCGTCTTTTAGACAGTAATAAGAAGATCTAGTACCGATAATATATAGTGCAGAAAAAGGTCAGAAGAACATCTAAAATCATGATCTAAGTTTGAAATCTCGTCAACACAAAGACATATGAAAACAAAACTCCACTTGGATGCTCAAGTGAGAGCTTTTACATCTTGAAAAATCTGAATCGACTTTCAAATAATTGACACTGCCTCTTTTTGTTGTGAGGACATGGCCTATTTGGGGATCCAACAAATCAGTGTTAATTTGTTGTTGGGAACTTTTGGATTTGCCTTTAAGGGATTTAAGACTACTAGATAATGACGTGGTTGTTTACTTGTTTAGTTATGTAGAGAAAATGATTACTCGATGTTGTATTACCTATCGTGAGCAATAATACATTCCTCGTTCCATAAAAAACATGATTGTGGATATTATAATTCATCATAGTAACAACATTATCTAAAAAATTAGAGGAACTATATGATCTGTGCTACATGCTAGCAACAGCAAGGGATCATTCTAGCGGAGGGATTGACTAAGTTTAAGTGATCTTTACATAGGTATGGCTACATGTGAGGTCAACAAGGGTGATACTATATTGGTATGGAATGATGTCTCGAAGGGTCATACTATGATGAGAAGAATTCTAGAACTTCACTCCTTTACTAAGCATGATAATATATCTTCCCTACTTATAAAGATAGAAATTGGTGGTGAGTTCACATGTGGGCCCAACATCCTTTTCAAACAAACAAATACACACATCTCCACATGTTGAACTAGCAGCCTTCCAAGAAGAGTAAAAAAAGCAACCTTCCAAGAGAAAGATAAACAAATGTATTTTACTCACATGTGAGATCTATCTATTTTGGTTTTAGTTTCTCTTCCTAACCTACTATGGTCATTTAAAATTCTTTGACATTGCGTGCCTCTCGGGTATTTTTGCTATCTTATCTAATCATAGATCATGCAATGTCCACAAGGATAGTAGCCTTACTTGACCTCCTAAGTCAATGGGTCCGTGGCAATGCACGGGCATCGTGCTAGTCTATTGAAAAAGCCAAATCCATGGAGAGCTCTTATAACCATTCCCAGCTTCGACTATCTATCATTGCCCATCAGCAATTACATCAACTTTCTGCTCAAGTTGATGATATCAAGCATAATAATGAAGCTGACAAATGGAAGTTCATGTGGGGTGATTGCAAAATAATCACCAAGAGGATATACAATGCCTTAATGGGTAATTCTCCAACCCATCTGCCTCTGAAATGGATTTGGAAAACATGTTGCTTACCCAGACACAAATTCTTCTGTTCGCTTATGATGAATGATAGAGTCAACACTTGTGAATTACTCACCAAGAATTTTTCTGAGTTAGACAACACACAATGTGTCCTATGCCATGATTGCAATATACAAGGTCAAACACATTTTCTATTCTAATGTCGTTTCAGTCAAAGTTTCTGGTGGAGCATCATTATGGAATGGAATATTGATTAGAATATATTCACAATGATCATTGATCGATGCACAGAACAGATACCAATGGAAGTTCTCCATGGAAATATTAATCATTGGATGTTGGTCCATTTGGAACCAAAGAAACGGAAAGATATATGAGAATAAAACATGCTCAATGGATGAATGCAAACATGATTTCAACAGACTCTTCAACCTCCATATGATCAGGGCTAAGCCTAGTATCAAACAAGGCTTGTAATCATGGCTTGACAGTGTGTAATTAGCTCTTCATTCTCTCTTCCCCACTAACCATTTTATAGCCTCCTATAACACTTTGCACTGATACTTTATCCTCTAATTATTAATGAAAAAGATCACAGTAGGGGGTTTCCCTACTGTAGTTGGTAAAAAAGCTATATAATTTCTTTGTCAAGCAAGCTAAACGCCATTAAGCCTAAGTTTCACATAAACATAATGTCTTTAGTTATAAAGCTTTTATCTCAATAAGTGAGTGGCTGATAGACATGTTACACATTTCATGTGCCCAAAATTCACACGATTGCTTGAATGCATGGCTAATAGGTCAATGCTAGATACATAATTAATGATCAAGACCGTCAACTGGAAATATGCCATTTTCATTATGTAACTAATGATGACTATGTTTGGAATTGCGGTGCATTCTCATAGTCCCACTGCGCCTCCAATTTTTATAGTTTCAGATCTTGTATCTGATTATAAAATAATAACCAGAACAAGATAGAGGTTAATATTAGACTACGTTTGGCATTGCAGTGCATTATCATAATCCCATTGTGCCTCCCATTTTTCTTAATTTCAGTGTTGTAAGAAAAAGGAGATAATAAATACCAGTAGTGGCAATCTGAGTCTTAATTCCTTCTATGCAGCGAAGCCAAAAAGGAGGTAATAAGTAACTAATTCCTCCATTCCTAAATATAAGAGTTTTTCATAGTTCAAGTTGAACTACCAAAATGTCATCTATTTAGGAATAGAGGGAGTAGTATTTTTTTATACAGGAAACAAAAATAAGTATGCATGTCAGATAAATGGGCCCTAGAAGTTGATAGAGTGCTCAACCTATGTTTGTTTGGAGGCCATCCTAGAACATAAGAAACTGACAAAATCACTAATTAAGGAGTACTCTTTGCAACAGTCATTGTCACTTTCCCAGGTTGCGACAAGTGGCGCAGATGAGAGTTTTCGCTTTTTTGTAGTTTCATTTATTCAAACTATTTTATCTCTTATACCATGCATCCAAATCTCGAAACATTTTCATCAGTGGATTCCTCACGTCGAGATCTTCAAAACTAGATCCCATGTTGATAGGTTTTGATGATTTTTCTTTTAAAATGGACGAAGCAAACTTAACCGAAAGCACGTTTTTCCTTTCCAAAGAGGCACAACTGTACCTCTCGCAGAAGTAAATTTGTGCATCCACCAGAAGCAAATCCGTGCCTCTTGCAAAAAGGGACTTGTTTTCCTTTTTTGAGAGGCATAGCTGTGCATCTCGCAGAAGCAAATCCGTTCTGCCAACGGAAGAAAAAATGTGCCTCTCGCGAAAGGAAAAACAAGTTTTTTTTTCCTTCTCCAAGACGCACGATTGTGCCTCTCGCGAAAGCAAATCCGTTTCTCCACGAGAAGTAAATATATCACTACTAGGGAAAACCTTATACACAGAGGTATAGCAGTAGCGCTGGACAAAATGAAGCGCTACCGCTACTTAGTAGTAGTGCGCTACTGGTATCCTTTTATTAGTAGCGCGTGTTAGCAAAACGTGCTGCTGCTAAGTTTGAATTGGGCGCACATGGCTAGCCCCACCTAGCAGCAACACGTATCCTTACCCAGCGCTACTGCTATGCTCCGTAGTAGTAGCGCTTTTCATGAACCCGCGCTGCCACTAACCCTACCTTATCGTCCGCGCGCGGCCGACCCTCTCACTCTCCCTCTTAGTCACTCTCCCCCGCACCCCCCGTCACCCGCCGCCGCCCTTCCCCGGCCACCGTCGTCGCTCGCCGCCACGGACACTCCTGCACCTCCTCCACTGAGGTAGTCCTTCCATCCCTCCTCCTCCCACCGCGCCCTCCTCCCTCCTCCTCCGGCCACGGACACTCCTGAACTAGTTTATTTTTAGTAAGAACTAGTTTATTTTTAGTAAGAACTAGTTTATTTTTATTTATAGTAAGTGCTTAGTTCAACTAGTTGAATTAATAGAAATAGTTTATTTTTAGTAAGAAAATTTAGGTATCTGAGATTTGATGATCTAATTAAAATTTTACTATAGAACTAGTTTATTTTTAGTAAGAAAATTAATAGAACTAGTTTATTTTGAACATGTCACATTTGTTGTTATTTTTTTAGTTAAAGCAATTATTCCGGCATCGACGTCGATGATGCCTGTCCCGCATCCTGGACGTCGACTCGGCGAAGGGGGCCTGCTTGATCAGAGGGGCCATGTCCGGGACTGGGCTCCGCCGGGCTGGTACTGGGAGGTGCTACCTTCCGGGGGGCGCAGCTTGGTGAGGAGCCAGCCCGTCGTTGACCCGAACCTTCTTTGGTGGCGGTCGCGTGGGCTAGGGACGGTGCAGAGGTGGTAAGTCACCTTATCAGCGAGGAGGACGAGCACGTCCGTCGCTACATGGTTGCGTTGGAGGGCAGGTTCAACAATACCTGACAGGTTATTCAGGGATCTCACTGGAGCTATGATCCTGTGATGGTTCCTTCTCTTTGGGTGTCCACCGCCCGCGCCGATACCCGTCGCTCGCGAGGGTTTTAGCTGTATTAGTGATGTTATATGTATGATACTATTCGAGATGTATTAGTGATAATATTCGACGATGTACGGACGCAAGAGATGATTTAGTATTGCTTATTGAATGTATGCTAATTTGAATACTAATTTATTTTATGACTTAGTGTTGCTTATTGAATGCTCAAATTCGAGAACTACTCCTATTTTGAATGCTCAAATTGGAGAACTGCTCCTATTTTGAATGCTCAAATTGGAGAGCACTATGCAATGTGTATGCATTTGATTAGTTGATAGATTATAGGGTTTTTGTTTTTGCAGAAATCAAGGAGCCCCTCCATCATCCCCGCCGTCGTCCCCGTCATCGACTCCCTCCGACCTCGAGTTGAGACCAACCCAATCTTTTGTTGTTATCAATATGAGTCCTATAAGATATTTTGAAATGTTTTTGTTCATATTTTCAACCATTGAAATGCAATGACCATCAAATTTGAACGCTCGTATGATGTAGATATAAACATGTATATCTTGTGTTGCTCAAATAGGATATGTGCTTCACCAAGTATCTAGCCATGTTTGCAGGTAACACCTCCGAGGGGCCTATCTTTTGGCGGAGTGTTGATTAATTTCCGTTCTGGCAAATTTCAGGTGCTCGATATGTCCTTTTTTAGCACATGTCATGCCGGATTTTTCCTTGAATTTTGGCACGACTGTGCTAGAATAAGTCAGAAATATTGAGTGGCCTGCATTTTCTAGAAAGATAATTAAACGACATTTCGGGTTGGCTTTAAGTCCGTCGAGGCTCCATACATGAAAGTCAACAAATGAGTGAGGGAGAAAGTCTGCACCATATATGAGAGAAGAAGAATCCCGACTGTTGTCGTGGGGGTCTTTTTCCTTCTTCTCCTTGTGCTAGACCTTTGTTATGCACTAGGGAAAGGAGGAATAACGACCATCACCGACGGTTGAAAAATCAGTGAGGGAGTGTGTCCACCATATATGAGAGAGGAAGAAAAATCCCGACTGTTGTCATGGGGTTCGTTTCTCCTTCTTCTCCTTGTGCTAGACCTTTGTTATGCACTTGGGGAAGGAGGAGTAATGTGACGCCCCCGATTCAATCGTACACTAATCATACACGCAAACATGTACGATCAAGATCAGGGACTCACGGGAAGATATCACAACACAACTCTACAAATAAAATAAGTCATACAAGCATCATATTACAAGCCAGGGGCCACGAGGGCTCGAATACAAGAGCTCGATCATAGACGAGTCAGCGGAAGCAACAATATCTGAGTACAGACATAATTTAAACAAGTTTGCCTTAAGAAGGCTAGCACAAACTGGGATACATATCGAAAGAGGCGCAGGCCTCCTGCCTGGGATCCTCCTAAACTACTCCTGGTCGTCGTCAGCGGGCTGCACGTAGTAGTAGGCACCTCCCGAGTAGTAGTAGTCGTCGGCGACGATGGCGTCTAGCTCCTGGGCTCCAACGTCTGGTCGCAACAATCGAGTATAGAAAGGGGGAAAAGGGGGAGCAAAGCAACCGTGAGTACTCATCCAAAGTACTCGCAAGCAAGGAGCTACACTACATATGTTTGCATTGGTATCAAATGGAAAAAGGGTATCTTATGTGGACTAAACTGCAGAAAGCCGGAATAAGAGGGGGATAGCTAGTCCTTTCGAAGACTACGCTTCTGGTAACCTCCATCTTGCAGCATGTAGAAGAGAGTAGACTGAAGTCCTCCAAGTAGCATCGCATAACATAATCCTAACCGATGATCCTCCCCTCGTCGCCCTATGAGAGAGCGATCACCGGTTGTATCTGGCACTTAGAAGGGTGTGTTTTATTAAGTATCCGGTTCTAGTTGTCATAAGGTCAAGGTACAACTCCAAGTCGTCCTGTTACCGAAGATCACGGCTATTCGAATAGATTAACTTCCCTGCAGGGGTGCACCACATAACCCAACACGCTCGATCCCATTTGGCCGGACAAACTTTCCTGGGTCATGCCCGGCCTCGGAAGATCAACACATCGCATCCCTACCTAGGCACAACAAAGAGGTCAGCACGCCGGTCTAAATCCTATGGCGCAGGGGTCTGGGCCCATCGCCCATTGCACACCTGCACGTTGCGAGGGCGGCCGGAAACAGACCTAGCCTAGCAGGCATTCCAGTCCAATCCGGCGCGCGCCGCTCAGTCGCTGACGTCACGAAGGCTTAGGCTGATACCACGACGTCGAGTGCCCATAACTGTCCCCGCGTAGATGGTTAGTGCGTATAGGCCAGTGGCCAGACTCAGATCAAATACCAAGATCTCGTTAAGCGTGTTATTTTGAAATAACCGCGAACGCCGACCAGGGCCAGGCCCACCTCTCTCCTAGGTGGTCTCAACCTGCCCTGTCGCTTCGCCACAAAGATCCACACAGAGGGCTGTCGGGAAAGTATGTCCTTCCAGCCCCCAATTCGTGAATCAACGGCGGGTACTCCTCGAGCCAACCCGACTTTAGTCACCACATGTATCATGTATAAACTATATAGTATATACCCGTGATCACCTCCCGAGTGATCACGGCCCGATAGTATAGCATGGCAGACGGACAAGAATGTAGGGCCACTGATGATAAACTAGCATCCTATACTAAGGATTAGGGTTGCAGGTAAAGGTAACAACAGTAGTAGCAAGGACAGGCTATGCAGCAGTATAGGATTAACGGAAAGCAGTAACATGCTACACTACTCTAGTGCAAGTAGTATAGAGGAGAGTAGGCGATATCTGGTGATCAAGGGGGGGGGGGCTTGCCTGGTTGCACTGGCAAGAGAGAGGGGTCGTCAACACCGTAGTCGAACTGGGGGTCGCCGGTAGTCTCGGGGTCTACCGGAAAGAAGTAACGGAGGGGGAACACAATAAATAACAAACCAATCAAACCAACACAAGGCATAACATAGCAATACACAGTGCTAGGTGTGCCCTAACACAGTACTAGGTGATACCGGGAGAGGCGGGAACATCCGGGAAAGGGTTCCCGGTGTTTCGTGTTTTCGGACAGATGAACCGGAGGGGGAAAGTTGTGTGTTCGCTATGCTAGGGATGTGTCGCGGATGAACGGGCTGCGTATTCGGATTCGTCTCGTCGTTCTGAGCAACTTTCATGTTGAAAATAATTTAATCCGAGTTACGGATTAAAATATATGATTTTCTAAAGATTTTATTAATTTCTGGAATTTAATTAATTATTTAATTTAATTCAAAATTGGATTTATGACATCAGCATGATGTCATGCTGACGTCAGCAGTCAATAGGGGTTGACTGGGTCAACCTGACGCGTGGGTCCAGCGGGACCCGCCTGTCATACTCTGTTAGGTTAATTAGGGTTTAGTTAATCGATTAGGTTAACCTAATTAGGATTAATTAGTTTAATTAAATGTTTAGTTAATTAATTAAGATTAATTAAGATTAATTAAGTTAATTAATTATTAATTTTATTTATTATTATTATTTTATATTTTTTATTAAAACGTTCTGGACATGGGGCCCTCCTGTCATTGGCACAGTGGGCCATATCGGGATCGCGGTTAGCGGGCGCTGGGCGATGCGAGCGCCCATCCCAGGAGCGGGTCAAGCGGCGCAGACGGGCGCCGGCGCCGGGCGACGACCGAGACCGCGGCGAGGGTGGCCGGAATGGGGCGGCGCCGGCGAAGGGCGGTGGCGCCGGCGATGCAGGGCAGTGGGGGAGGCAAGGGGGGTGCGTGCGGGCCGGAGAGGACGCCGGGGCGGCAGTGCAGTGGGGGCAGAGGCGGGAGGCGAGCCGCGGGACGGCCGAGACGAGCTGCCGGCGGCAGCAGGCGCAGCGCAGCAGTAAGGCAGAGCCAGCGAGGGGCATGAGCGGCAAGGAGCAAGCGGGAGGCGGCGTGGCCGAAGCAGTAAGCCGCAGCAGCAAGTGCGGGACGCAGCGGGGGGAGCGGGCCGGGCGTGCGCACAGGGCAGGGACAGGGACAACAGGGGCGGCGGGCGCAGGCAGGCAAGGTAAGGCGCGCGGCTGGTCGGGATCGAACACGGGCGTTGCCGCACGTCGACTGGTGGCGGTGGCTTGGTCGGGGACGGCCAGAATCGACGGCGGGGACGGACGAGGCGGTGGCCGAAGCTCGGACGCGGACGGTCTCAAGGGGGCAAGTGCGGCACCAGGGCGGCCGACGCGCGTGCGGGCGCCGGTGAGCGAGGCCACGGCCGAAGTCGCCGGAGCAGGGGAGGGAGGAGGACCGGGGTCTCACCACGGGCCGTGGGGTCTAGGCAGTGGGGGTGTGGTGGCGGACGGGGACGACGCGTCGGAGACGAGGAAGCAGTCTGACGAGGTGGTGGTGACGATGACGTCCTTGGTGAGCGCGACGACGGCGTCCGACGAGGAGACGGGATAAGGGGGGCTACCCCGATCCAGATCGGCCAGGGAGAGAGACGAGGGAGCGAGGTGGAGGGCGAGGCGATGCGGCGTTGCGGCGAGGCGGCACTGTGCGGCGTCGGCCTCCTCCTCTCGATCCCGATCCAATCGAGGGAGAGAGGGGGGCAGATATTTCGGGGGGTGTCGGTGGGCGAGTGGGGAGTGGGGTGTTTATGTGGTGCGGGGGTGGGCCGGCCGGTTGGTTGGGCCAGGTGGGCTGGTGCCGTGCTGGGCCGGAGCCCAATTGGGGGGTGGGTGGGTTCTGTTTTTATGTTTTTTTTTTCTTTTTCTGTTTGACCTTTTCCTTTTATCTATTTTCCTTTCTAACTTAGCTTCTATATATTTTAGTTTTATAATATACCCAGTCAGCACCTAAGTTAGTATCATTAATATAGGCCACTGCCAAACCTAGTTTGATACCAAAACAAGTTAGTTTAATATTTTTATAATTTAAAAAGCAATTAAATTGTTATTTCAGCCACTGTTTTTATTTAGCTTAGGCACTTAAACATTTTGAAAAAGGTTGGTTCCAACACCAAAATAAGTTAGGGATTATTTGCCACATGATGAACATTTTAGTTTTCATGTTTGAGAATTTCAGAATTTCACTTATTATCTGAATTTGAATTTGAACCGGATTTGGATCAACGTGAGATTAGTAACAGTAATAGTGGTGATGTGGCATCATTAGTGTGGGATTACTGTAGCTTAATTATCTGGGCGTCACAATTCTCCTCCACTACAAGAAATCTCGTCCCGAGATTTAAGAGGGGAGTAAGGGAAAGATGTGGCTACAAAATTCTATCGAGTCTTCTCAGTTTTGGTTGCTCTTCTCGGAGAGGTCGATCCTTTACATCGACGCCTTCATTCCTCTGCTTCAGGTCATCTTGAGGAAGTCATCATCCTTTTCTTCGGGAACTCCAACGTACTTATGAATAGGTAAGGGGCAGCTCGGCTACGACAGCATGCTTACGAGGGAAACAATTTGGGGTTAACCATGAATGAGCATAAGATTATCTCTCGAGTTAAACATATAAAATACATCGAGAGTACAATACGAAGGTACAATGAGAGGGTCCGAGCGGATAGATAGCTGCTCAAAGTCTGAACTAGAGTGAGAAAAGGGTTCAGAGCGGCGAGAGTAAGCATTGCGTCTGATACCAGAATAGAGAAGTAGGAAGGTGGCTCGCGAATTACCTACGAAGCCAAGCATAAGGGATAACTTCAAAGCAGGGATGTACAGGAGAGTCAGGTTTTGATCCTACGAAACTGTGGGTTATGGGCCCACCATGTGGGTTAAAAGTAGGAAGGGTGGTGACGTCTTGCACGATCATGTAAGCAAGGCATGTCAAAGGATAGCATGTTAGTTATGTCGGCATCAACCTCGGTACCAAGGGCGAGGGACGAAGAGAACCATTTTCCTGCTCGTTGAACGAGGCGGACCATAAGGCAAAGTTCTCATCCATCGGTGGATACCGGAACGTCATCAACAATAGTAGCAGGTTCTTACTGATAGAGTTGTACACCGAGGTGTTTACAAAAGCAGTGACTTATTACTGCTTAGATCATATAAACCTCAAGAAGGTTAAACAAAACAATGGAAAGGAAAATGTGATTATTAGATTAAACAGAAAAATGGAAAGGAAAATGTGTTTAAACACATATTTCAAGGGTATATCCTTCCCAAGGACAAGCAGATCATGATATCCATGACAGGATATATTGTAGAAAACTCTTTAGGTACGGGAGAGAATTTTCATGACATTATCCATACAGCGGTGTTTGGATAATAGAGCAGGAAACATTTAGCACTGGGCTTCAAATGATTTTGTTGAAAATCAGAGTACATCTATATGCTTCGAGATAGCATTGACATGGTCTTCAGGCAAAGGTCAGACTTTGGAAACACAAAGGATCCATCAGGAATAACTTGTAGAATAAGTCTTACAATTTCCTCATGGAAGAATGGATAACCTTGCTGAAAAGGAATCTATAACCATAGGGCCTCCGGCCGGGTGTGCTAAGCATGACATCCTGGATATAAAAGATGGTAATACTCCATGGTAAAGAAGAACAAATGTTGGATAGCAAGGAACTCAAGGAAGGTATAACACAGAACACGAACAAGTTTGTGTTGGAGGGAAGGCAATAAAGTTCGATGATAACACAAATCATCGAGGGCAAGGAGGGTACTTATCATCATGAATTCAATCGATATCTTGGAAGGGGTCAAAATGTTGATGATGATCACGACACATTTCAAGCGGTTTCAAGAAGATGTAACCGACCGATCGGCGATGACATCAAGTCAACAGAATGATGAAGCGAGAAGCTATTGAGACCATAGGTACGACACAAACTTGAAATCAAGCTTGTCATTCAAGGACAATTGTTATGACGAGGAAGATCGACGTAAGATTAGCTCACCTCGAAATTTTTGCTCTAGAAAGAAGGACCAGATAGCACAGTTAAAATTGGCATGACAAGGATATAGCCAAGCAGGCTAGGAATGACGTGATCGAGTTCAAACTCGTAAGTCACGAAGGTTACCAAGATTTTCTTAATCGCGGTGCGGACTTCAGTCAGTTATCGGTGTCTTTGAGTGTTTAATAACTCAGAGCCCGTGAAAAATTGGAATCAGTGAGAATGTAGCACTTGATGAAGAACTCATAAGAAGTAGGCAGTTCCATGATAATCTCGAGATACCAGGGGGTAATACTCGACGACATATCATATTAGAGGTTGGACTAGGGTAATGCTCTGCAGAAGACAAGTGCTCAAATTTGCACGAGAAATGGAATCAAGGAGAAACATGGTCGGAACCATGTCCACAGATACAAGATGAACTTATAACAAGGGGATAATTATTTTAAGAGAAGCTTCCATGATAAGGTATACATCGTTTCCATGGGCATGAACACAGGGTTCAAGGTCGACTCCCACTTCTCCAATGCATAACCTTTCATTCACTTCTCATTTTCGAAGGAGTTGCAGTGTTGAAATTTTATCTGGCGAAGCACCAGAAGAGTATGACTCGTGAAAACTTTCGGGTTCACACGGTTTTAGAGAAGGTATAGGTTCAACCCATCGGGGCATCTTAGAAACATATACCACAAGCTTCAAGAGTAAATATCACCAGCTCGAAAGTAAAGCATGGTTGACAAAAGCAGAGGATACAATTTACCAAAGGCATTTCATACCCGTGGAAAGGCTCACAAGGTTATTGAATATGAAGGACACTGTCGGATAATAAATTCAACAAAGGATCTGAAAGTCCATAACGGAGCTGATGTGAGCACCAACACACAATCAGAGGAAGAAAACAATGCAAGGGCATTGGCTTATAGAAACAACTGACTAATCCAAAGCTCAAACGCAAAGGAATTATGATTTCCAAATCAATGGATCAGAAGCAAACGCTCTGATTAAGGATGGATAAGTTGAGTAAGCATAGGGGTACAATCGACGACAATTGGATTGGTCAAGATCCAGCTCATGTTTAAAATGACGCCTGAGCCGGAAGGATGAATTCTAGGAACTGGCCGAAGATTGCGAGCAACCGCAACATATTGAATCAACGGACTCAAAATGATAATGACAAAGGATGTCAATAAAATTACTAGACTTATGGGATTAACCATATTGTAAGTAAGCAAGAATTTCATGAGCAAAAGGCTCCTGAGGATTTTCGGAAGATCGAATGGTATTTTGAAGACTTTTGTGAAACACATGAACAACTGGGGATGAGCGGATACTCGACAAGTGTGAGGACTTATTTGTAGGGGTATTCATGTGGCAAAGAACTGCAAGGCAGTAGGCACAAAGTATTCTCGGAACAATAGAGAAAACTTCGGAGTATCTTGTAATAACCAGATCAATGGGGGATGATCGCATGAATGGCAAGTGTAAGTAGTTATCCATAAGGATTTATCGGTGGTCGGGAATAGCAAAAGTGGTGGGCACAAGTCTCGAGAGAATATCGAAGAGTATCTTCGGAATCTTCTGGTGAAGCAGGCGGACATTGTAATAAGGGGCTCTCCGGGAGGAAGTAGTTACGAGAACCTAGAGTCAGATTTAGTAAAATCATTTAACCCGAATAGAAGAGAGATCAGAGTCCCAGAGTATAGGTCGAGGAATAAAAGATTCTAATACCACCCGATGGTGACGTGGGCCTAGGGGCTGCACAGCCAAGTTAGTAAAACAATTTTCATCGACTAGACTCAACTTCAGCCAAGGAGTGTGGAAGGGGATTCCTACAGGCAGTCGGCTCTGATACCAACTTGTGACGCCCCCGATTCAATCGTACACTAATCATACACGCAAACGTGTACGATCAAGATCAGGGACTCACGGGAAGATATCACAACACAACTCTATAAATAGAATAAGTCATACAAGCATCATATTACAAGCCAGGGGCCTCGAGGGCTCGAATACAAGAGCTCGATCATAGACGAGTCAGCGGAAGCAACAATATCTGAGTACAGACATAAGTTAAACAAGTTTGCCTTAAGAAGGCTAGCACAAACTGGGATACAGATCGAAAGAGGCGCAGGCCTCCTACCTGGGATCCTCCTAAACTACTCCTGGTCGTCGTCAGTGGGCTGCACGTAGTAGTAGGCACCTCCCGAGTAGTAGTAGTCGTCGGCGACGGTGGCGTCTAGCTCCTGGGCTCCAACGTCTGGTCGCAGCAATCGAGTATAGAAAGGGGGAAAAAGGGGGAGCAAAGCAACCGTGAGTACTCATCCAAAGTACTCGCAAGCAAGGAGCTACACTACATATGTATGCATTGGTATCAAATCGAAAAAGGGTATCTTATGTGGACTAAACTGCAGAAAGCCGGAATAAGAGGGGGATATCTAGTCCTTTCGAAGACTACGCTTCTGGTAACCTCCATCTTGCAGCATGTAGAAGAGAGTAGACTAAAGTCCTCCAAGTAGCATCGCATAACATAATCCTAACCGATGATCCTCCCCTCGTCGCCCTGTGAGAGAGCGATCACTGGTTGTATCTGGCACTTAGAAGGGTGTGTTTTATTAAGTATCCGGTTCTAGTTGTCATATGGTCAAGGTACAACTCCAAGTCGTCCTGTTACCGAAGATCACGGCTATTCGAATAGATTAACTTCCCTGCAGGGGTGCACCACATAACCCAACACGCTCGATCCCATTTGGCCGAACACACTTTCCTAGGTCATGCCCGGCCTCGAAAGATCAACACGTCGCAGCCCTACCTAGGCACAACAGAGAGGTCAGCACACCGGTCTAAATCCTATGGCGCAGGGGTCTGGGCCCATCGCCCATTGCACACCTGCACGTTGCGAGGGCGGCCGGAAACAGACCTAGCCTAGCAGGCGTTCCAGTCCAATCCGGCGCGCGCCGCTCAGTCGCTGATGTCACGAAGGCTTCGGCTGATACCACGACGTCGAGTGCCCATAACTGTCCCCGCGTAGATGGTTAGTGCGTATAGGCCAGTGGCCAGACTCAGATCAAATACCAAGATCTTGTTAAGCGTGTTATTTTGAAATAACCGCGAACGCCGACCAGGGCCAGGCCCACCTCTCTCCTAGGTGGTCTCAACCTGCCCTGTCGCTTCGCCACAAAGATCCACACAGAGGGCTGTCGGGAAAGTATGTCCTTCCAGCCCCCAATTCGTGAATCAACGGCGGGTACTCCTCGAGCCAACCCGACTTTAGTCACCACATGTATCATGTATAAACTATATAGTATATACCCGTGATCACCTCCCGAGTGATCACGGCCCGATAGTATAGCATAGCAGACGGACAAGAATGTAGGGCCACTGATGATAAACTAGCATCCTATACTAAGCATTAGGATTGCAGCTAAAGGTAACAATAGTAGTAGCAAGGACAGGCTATGCAGCAGTATAGGATTAACGAAAAGCAGTAACATGCTACACTACTCTAGTGCAAGCAGTATAGAGGAGAGTAGGCGATATCTGGTGATCAAGGGGGAGGGGCTTGCCTGGTTGCTCTGGCAAGAGAGAGGGGTCGTCAACACCGTAGTCGAACTGGGGGTCGCCGGTAGTCCCGGGGTCTACCAGAAAGAAGTAACGGAGGGGGAACACAATAAATAACAAAGCAATCAAAGCAATACAAGGCATAACATAGTAATACACAGTGCTAGGTGTGCCCTAACGCAGTACTAGGTGATACCGGGAGAGGGGGGAACAACCGGGAAAGGGTTCCCGGTGTTTCGTGTTTTCGGACAGATGAACCGAAGGGGGAAAGTTGTGTGTTCGCTATTCTAGGGATGTGTGGCGGATGAACGGGCTGGGTATCCGAATTCGTCTCGTCGTTCCGAGCAACTTTCATGTTGAAAATAATTTAATCCGAGTTACGGATTAAAAGATATGATTTTCTAAAGATTTTATTAATTTCTGGAATTTAATTAATTATTTAATTTAATTCAAAATTGGATTTATGACATCAGCATGATGTCATGCTGACGTCAGCAGTCAACAGGGGTTGACTGGGTCAAACTGACGCGTGGGTCCAGCGGGACCCGCCTGTCATACTCTGTTAGGTTAATTAGGGTTTAGTTAATCAATTAGGTTAACCTAATCAGGATTAATTAGTTTAATTAATTGTTTAGTTAATTAATTAAGATTAATTAAGTTAATTAATTATTAATTTTATTAATTACTATTTTTATATTTTTTATTTATTAAAACGTTCTGGACATGGGGCCCTCCTGTCATTGGCACAGGGGGCCATATCGGGCTCGCGGTTAGCGGGCGCTGGGCGATGCGAGCGCCCATCCCAGGAGCGGGTCAAGCGGCGCAGACGGGCGCCGGCGCTGAGCGACGACCGAGACCGCGGCGAGGGTGGCCGGAATGGGGCGGCGCCGGCGATGCAGGGTAGTGGGGGAGGCAAGTGGGGTGCGCGCGAGCTGGAGAGCACGCTGGGGCGGCAGCGCAGTGGGGGCAGAGGCGGGAGGCGGGGTGCGGGACGGCCAATACGAGCTGCCGGCGGCAGCAGGCGCAGCGCAGCAGTAAGGCAGAGCCAGCGAGGGGCATGAGCGGCAGGGAGCAAGCGGGAGGCGGCGCGGCCAAAGCAGCAAGCCGCAGTAGCAAGTGCGGGACGCAGCGGGGGGGAGGGGGAGCGGCCGGGCGTGCACACAGGCCAGGGACAGGGACAGCAGGGGCGGCGGGCGTAGGCAGGCAAGGTAGGGCACGCGGCTGGTCGGGATCGAACACGGGCGTTGCCGCACGTCGACTGGTGGCGGTGGCTTGGCCGGGGACGGCCAGAATCGACGGCGGGGACGGATGAGGCGGTGGCCGAAGCTCGGACGCGGACGGTCTCAAGGGGGCAAGTGCGGCACCAGTGCGGCCGACGCGCGTGCGGGCGCCGGTGAGCGAGGCCACGGCCGAAGTCACCGGAGCAGGGGAGGGAGGAGGACCGGGGTCTCACCACGGGCCGTGGGGTCTAGGCAGTGGGGGTGTGGTGGAGGATGGGGATGACGCGTCGGAGACGAGGAAGCAGTCCGGCGAGGTGGTGGTGACGACGACGTCCTTGGTGAGCGCGACGACGGCGTCCGGCGAGGAGACGGGATCAGGGGGGCTACCCCGATCCAGATCGGCCAGGGAGAGAGACGAGGGAGCGAGGTGGAGGGCGAGGCGATGCGGCGTTGCGGCACTGTGCGGCGTCGGCCTCCTCCTCTCGATCCTGATCCAATCGAGGGAGAGAGGGGGGCAGATATTTCGGGGGGTGTCGGTGGGCGAGTGGGGAGTGGGGTGGTTATGTGGTGCGGGGGTGGGCCGGCCGGTTGGTTGGGCCAGGTGGGCTGGTGCCGTGCTGGGCCGGAGCCCTGGGTTCTGTTTTTATGTTTTGTTCTTTTTCTGTTTGACCTTTTCCTTTTATCTATTTTCCTTTCTAACTTAGCTTCTATATATTTTAGTTTTATAATATACCGAGTCAGCACCTAAGTTAGTATCATTAATATAGGCCACTGCCAAACCTAGTTTGATATCAAAACAAGTTAGTTTAATATTTTTATAATTTAAAAAGCAATTAAATTGTTATTTCAGCCAGTGTTTTTATTTAGCTTAGGGCACTTAAACATTTTGAAAAAGGTTGGTTCCAACACCAAAATAAGTTAGGAATTATTTGCCACATGATGAACATTTTAGTTTTCATGTTTGAGAATTTCAGAATTTCACTTATTATCTGAATTTGAATTTGAACCGGATTTGGATCAATGTGAGATTAGTAACAGTAACAGTGGTGATGTGGCATCATTAGTGTGGGATTACTGTAGCTTAATTATCCGGGCGTCACAAGTAACGACCATCACCGACGGTCACAAATGTCAGAGAGGAATCAGTGAGGGAGAGTCTCCACCATATATGAGAGGACGAAAAATCCCGACTGTTGTCGTGGGGGTCGCTTCTCTTTCGTTCTCGTGTGATTGACATTTTGGTGTAATACACTCGGGGATGAAAGGAGGAGCGACCATCACCAACGGTCGAATGTATACACCACGTGAGCTGGGAGTTTTCAAGAAAAGACTCGACAGACCGATAGTCAACCCTTTATGAATAATAATGATCTAATTTAGTTTTTGTAGTACATATATTTAATTGTACAAGTTTAATATTTGAATTATAAACGTAGGAAATGTTGTCGATGTCGTCGTCGGACGACGAAAGTCTCCCGGCGTAGTGCGACTAGTGCGGCGACGACCGGGGCCTGTGCGACAGGCCTCACCTGGTAGAAGGTCGGCGCTTCAGCATTAAGCTCCAGGAGACCTTCGATGTTGAAACGGTACACAACGACGACAAGTGTTTTTTTTGTAATTAAGCACGACTTCCGCTTCTTCAACGTGTAATTTTTGTCTTCTACAATTCGATTAGCTTATCCCATGCCATGCGAGATGCTATGCCTTGGAGAGGATGGATTCTAAAGATCCTGAAAGTATGGAAACAAAGATAATTCACCTAAGGACCCATCATGGTATGGATTTTGATATAAATCTATACAATTCTGAGAGCGTAACCCATTTTGGTTGCCCGAATTGGGAAGCACTTTGCAAGACGTATGCTTTTCATGAGGCTATGCTTGTCACCATGGATCTTCGTGATCCTAACATCGCCGAAGACAATATGGACATTTAATTCCTTGTTGATACGCTTCCAATTCTACCACTATGTGATTTTCTCAAACATAGTTATTAAGTAATTTATATTATTTATTTCAAAATAGTTGACACCTTATTTTCATTCATAGCTTATTTTCATTCTTCAAAGAATGTGCGGAAGATCGTAGACAGAACCTACTACACCGATGTCTCAAAATTAACTTATCAGGTGAAAAATCATCTGATCTCATTTATTAATGATCTTGAAAATTACAATATCTATTATCAAACTCCTCCACATTATGATCAATACGTGCCACTAGTGCACGTGTTGAACTATGGTAACATCCATGGACATGTCATGGTAAGATTTTTTACTATTAGAACATCCGTGCATCTTTTGCATAAATTCTTCTAAAACTCAACTACATTGCTAACTACGAAGTTATTACTATGTTTTTCAACAGAAAATCCTGAATGATTGTGTGCCTCATCTGATGTTTCCGAAAGGTCGCCTTGATGTTATGAGCTTACGGCCAGGTCATCCTACGCATCACTGCTGTTCATACCGGATTTCTAAAACCGATGGAGACATGACGATCAAAGATTGGAAAAAATGTATGGTCAATCGTAGGGAGCTACTTGGAAGCAACATTGTGCGAAGCGCAAGAATTGGAGACATGATAATCTCAATTCTCCATAATGGAGAGTCAGGGCCTATCTTGTTTTATACTATTTTACCTAAGAGAAGGTAGCAGGTCCTATGAGAGAAGAGTAGGTCTTAGGTACAATGTGTTATTATGTGCTACAATGTGTTAGAGTTGATGATGACGATGAGGAGGAGTTGTGATTATGACTAGTGACCGACTTGCTATATGATGTCTCATTGATGAAAATGATGATCACGAGGAGGTGTTATATGACAATGATGCCATGATGGTAAGTTGTTAATGATATGATGATGATTTATTATATCATTGGGTGAAAGAACCACGGATTAGTTTCAAGTGGATGGATCCATCCACTTAAAACTAGTCCATGATTCTTTCACCCAGTGATGTAATAAACCATTATGATGTAAAAACAATCTCTAAATTGCTACTGTATGGAAACTTGTATAATGTTGTACGAATACAACATAAAATGAAAAAGAAATAGAATACGCAATAATAGTAGTAGTAGGGCGCAGAGGCACGCTGCTAGTACTTACCAGTAGCGCGTTACGAAAATCTCGCTACTACTAAGTACTTATAGCAGTAGCGTGTGTTGACCAATGCTACTTCTAACCTTTAGCTGTAGCGCCTTATCAGTAGCGCGGCACCCCGCGCTACTGCTAGGCCAAAAACCTGTGCTAATGCTAAGCTTTTCCCTAGTAGTGTGTGACTTTCACGGAAGTAAAGATATAAAGAAAAGGCGTTTTTCCCCTTTCCGAGAGGCATGAATGTGCCTTTCGTGGAAGCAAATATGTGCCTCCATGAGAAGACAAGAAATACATATGTGCCTCTCGCGATAGAAGAAAAAAGTAAACACACTTTTTCCTTTTTTGAGAGGCACAATTGTACCCTCGCGAAAGCAAATCTGTGCCTGTCATAGAAAAAAAGGAAAAAAGTTTTTTCTCCCCATTTGATTTTGTGTCCAAACCTAGGAAAACCAGGAAGAAACCAAAAAGCCACCCCCCGCCCCCCCCAAAAAAATCATCATAAAGCCAAAAACACGTATAGATTTTTTTAAACCCGAGGGAGCACCCAGCACACGACACGTGGCAGCGGTTGAGAGCGCGCAAAGTGGCGCACTCCAAAAGTGACCCTTGCGGGGCCTGCCCAAGGAGTACTCCTTGATTAGTTGTTCTCAAAAATTTCGCCTATATGAAGCATCACTTGAAATTTGGCCAATATGTGTATAATAACGGGTCGTCTAGGCGAGCACCAATGGGCCGAGCTGCACATTTCTAAATGTAAACGATCATTTTTACAAATATAATTCAACATGTCTTAAAAAGATACAAAAACAGTTTTATATGTTACGTGAATATTTTTAATATACATGATCACCTTTTGCTAAAAGATATGAACGTATTTAAAATGCGTGAACACATTTTCAAATTACATGAACAATTATTGAAAAACTGTGAATACTTCTAAATTATAGACACATTTCTTAAATATATCAACACTTTAAATTGTTTGTACATTTTTAAAAGTTCATGAAAACTTTAATAAAATACATGATTTTTCAAACAGGCAATTTATACATAGAGTACTTTAATTATTTCATATTTCCATTAACTCTTTAATTGCATGAGAATACATGGAATTTATTCAATGTCATGAACATATGAAAAATACGTGAAAACATTTTTGAATTACCTAAGCATTTATGAAATAATAAGTATGAGAAAATGAAAATAGTTATTTCGACCCACACGTGCATGCGCTTGAGAAAGTTGCGCAGCTGTCGGCGCCACTATCACCAGAGGTTAATGGATGGGCCCAAGTGTTGATCCAGCTGCTATTACACAAATTACATGATTTTTAATTTTTTTAACAATTTTGAAATTACACATTTTTTTGTAAATAAGTGAACACTTTGTTTAAATTTTTTTATTAGTGATAAAGTGGAATAAAAAGTAATGAAAACGAATTAATTTTTTTAGGACACCAACGTAGACATGTGCTCGAGGCTATCACAGTTGTCAGCGTCACGACCACCAGCGGTTAATCCACGCCGTGTTACCCACTTCAAGCGGTGTATAGCTGCCATGGTTCTGTAGAACATACCGCTAAAAAAAGATCATGTACAGCGCAAGTGTTAACATGGGTGCCTTAAGTAGAAAAAACAGTTGCAAACCAACCTGTGGTTGGATGGTTAGGTGGACAATGGTATCCTCAGTTCATCAGAATTTAAATTCTGATGCTCGCATTTATCCTGGATTTACTTCAGAATTTTCAGCGATGCACGTTTAGTGGGAGGAGACTTTCTTGTCGACTGCGAGGCGTCTATGGTAACTTCGTAAAATCTCAAGATGATATGCCGGCTCAGTTCCTTAAAGATGCTCATAAGGTAGAGTGTGCGTGTATGCGTTTATATGGATGAGTGTATACGTGTATATGTATGAGCACTTGTGACTGTACTGTGTTATTTTTGTTTTACAGAAAACCAATTTTTTTTCTTTGTTGAGATCAGGTTGCACAGGTGCTTCCTCTCTCATAGTGCAACAGAAGTAAAGTTTTGCTTCCGGTGCTACGAGGTGCTTGAGAAGAAAACTGCTCTACTCCCCATTACGTGTGGTTCTCTCAAGCCTAAATGTGCAGCAAAATGGGCTGCAATTTAATTGTGTCAGCCGGCTCTTGAACTCAAGATCTCTTAGCTTTAGTACCATATAGAATTCACGCACCAGTCAGTTGTTCCAAAAGTCCGAACTATGGGAGATGGTCGAACGTTATACTCCAACAGTGACATCAAACTTAATAGGAGTGATAAACTACTTATATCAACAAGGTGCATCTTATTTTCAAGAGCCCTGGCTTAGACCAATTTAAGAATGGGTGACCGACTGAAAAGTTGATCTCGGATACATATGAGGGGGAACAATTGCGTAGAAAAAACTAATGTTTTGTTTTGCGGAGGAGAAAATACTAGTGCTGATATGTGACGCCAGCCTAGATCGCCGGCCGACGTATCGGCATGAAACCGATGAGTGAACTGATAGGTTTGACCGGGGTGTTACAAAGAGATAGTTGGAACGATGCTGCAGCTAAGGTTAGTAATTGTTAAATCATTCTAAAAAGTAATCTTGTATGTAATCATTAAAAAATGCTAAATGTATATAGTGGATTAACCAACTCTGTCTATCTTCTTAAATGATGCAAAACAACATTTCCATAGGTGGGACGCGTCGTTTATATAACCAGATTCGAAAGCTGAAAAAGGGTCTGATTATCGAATTTACTTATTTCCAGGATATCTGCGATAAAAATATTATATCTCTTTTTGCCAGGGCATAGATACCAGCACTACCCCCTTTATTATTAACATATTTCGAAATGTTCTTCCAATGTACTACTCCGTTGATGATTAGTACCCGTAGCTTGCTTCTTTCCTCCCATTATCTTGCAGGTTCCGGCGTTAATTAATCACCGGACGGCAGATTTGATGCACGTCCACATAACAAGAGATTGGCATAAAGCGGAGAGATTCGGGAGAGACTTCTTGCGCCGGATGTCATTTTAGTCCATTCAAAACAGTACCGTCGGCGTACTTGGATTCTCTCTTCCTCTGGATACGTATTCCGAAAAGAGACAGGAAGAACACAAGAGCACGTACCTAATATGTTTCCGTCCATCCATTGGATTGAGGTGCCAATTCCAAAAAGCCGAAACAAATTAATACGCTCGCGAATGATAGTTGATAGACTTTGAATAGACAAACAGGATCGAATGAGTGCTCCCATCCACCGCCTCTGCTTTGCTCTATTTCTGCTCTTCTTGGTTTGCAAGCCATACGTTCCTCATTTATTAGTACGTGCCGACAGGCAGCATCAGTTCCTCGTTTTTTCTTCAGTACGATCCAATGCTGTTAATTGTCCAATATATCTTATTATTGTTATGCCATCCATAACCAATTTAATAATTCCTCTGGTAAATAAATATAAGATGTTTTAGGTCACCTCCTGTATTTGTTTATAGAGGGAGTAGTTAACATCTATAACTAATTGTCCACCTCACAATCGCACAATAGCAGTTAGAGCCCGTGCGGCTTTTTAGCTACAGTCCGCTTATCTTTCCTGTATTTCAACTCAGTATAAGTATAATATTTTAGCGCTTACATCCTGCTTACATTATTTTTTTATATTTGCTAAAATAGAAAGATTGGTCTTGTTTGTTGGAAAGTCAAACTAGAACGTGAAGAAACTCAATTATGTCCGTATGCATGCAAGGGGTTAGTCCAGTCATGAAGCAACCATACACTTTTGGATATATTTAATGAGGATGGACTGCTAATTCAGGTGGATTTTTTTTTGTAAAATTCATTTCAATAAGTTTACTTTAGTAGTGAATCCCATGTTTTGATCCCCACTTTGTACATTTGTGGCGGTGTTTATCCCTTTTAAATATTTTTGCCACGTCTTACATCAAAATCGTTATATTTTGTCATCTTTAGCCCAATATAACAATTTATCTGAATTCTGACCGGCTCGAACCACTTGCGAGGCCAACCTTGTCAGGTGCCTGGTAACTATTCGAATTCGGAAGTGCAAACCGGCTGGGTGTGTCCTCCTACACGCACAACCCTACCTAGTGGTGAATCCAGCAGTCGTTGCTAGGGAGTTTTGTGGTCGCCTCTTTGCGCCACTTGGCACCCTTATTCATTTTTGGCACACTCCTCACGACCAAATGGAATCAATGGCCCTGCTTTGAGGGTTGTGCTTTCGAGTTGGTAAGTCATCAACCTCGTTGGTCCGACAAGTAGGTTTAACCAGCCAAAAAAAAAGAAGTTAAATGGGGTAACCTAGTGTAACAATTTTGTGGTAAATGTGGCAGTGAACTTTAAATGGGGCGAAGAGGACACAAGGTAACAATTTTACAGAAGTGCTAAAAAAGTAGCATCAACCTCGTTGGTCCGACAAGTAGGTTTAACCAGCCAAAAAAAAGAAGTTAAATGGGGTAACCCAGTGTAACAATTTTGTGGTAAATGTGGCAGTGAACTTTAAATGGGGCGAAGAGGACACAGCGTAACAATTTTACAGAAGTGCTAAAAAAGTAGCATTCACCTTTCTAATTTACCTCACACTCTACTTAGCTTGTGTGAATCACATTAATTATCTCTTGTCACCAATGGAGGAGCTCGATCTAGTAGCTAGCAGCATAAGCACGTGCTTGATCATCTTGCACCGTCCTCTATTTTCTTCGTTGGTTCTCAGTGGTACACGTCTAGATGCTATTTTTGGTTGGTTAAATATTTTACTACTGACGTGATGCTTGATCGATTTGCAGGAGCATAAATATTACTGCTACTGACGCAGAAGGATGCTATTTTTCCTTTTGCAGAGCACAAAAATCACTACGCAATATTTAAAAGATTCAGTCAGGTCAAGAACATACATATATTTACGGGGGGAATGTTAGTGCCTGGCGGATCTAGCTGATGGGTTATTGGTCATCACCCCATGTGTTAAATCTGGGCCTAAGGACACAATTCTCACAAGATAAATTAAGCATTCGATTCCGTGGACAAACATATATGAGACAATATTCGCAGGATGTATCCACATTTCCACCCGAATTTTTCTTAAAGCCTTTCGAGATTTTCTTTCTTGGGAGAACTTTTGTAAGTTGGGAGGTGGTTTCTTTAATGAAAATCACCGAAGAAGCTCGCTATTTAGGAACAAATGCACCAGATTTCTCCTCTTCTTTTGAGTGAAGTGTTCCCTACATGCATGTATTTTCCATAATTTTTGGAAACCTTGAGGATAAGGGATGAACCTGTGACTCTCGCTAAATATATATCCTGGTGAATGCACCGCGCCTTCTTTTGCTTGGAATAAACCAAGATAGTAATAATGTATGTATATCTCAACGTTTTAAGTACGTCTGAGTCCGGCTGGATATCTAGCCTTTTCAAAGCATCTAGCCTTAGTCTCCTCTCTTTCTTTCTCCCTCGCATAAAGCTACAGATTCTTCCATTCCTTTTGGAAGATACGATAACGAGGTTCTTCTTCCATTGCCTCGGATGCATGGTCTGCAGAATGAATGCCTGGCCCTACACACACATGCATCATTCTTCGGCGCACAAAAATTAAAGCAAACAGTGTTGTACTAGTACTGATTTAACGAATTGAGTAGTAGAATATTGAGACAATGTTAACATGCATCTCCATAGATTGTCTGCTAGGCATTAAGCCAATATCCATAGGCACTGTTGACAGCACTTTAGCCACTAAGACATGTTTTTATGTTGGGCGATGTTATAGAGTGCTGGGTACTGCTGACTAAGTGGCTTGTCTCCAACCAAATAATCTTCCACAAGCGTGTGTTGGAACCTTTCAAACGATGAAGGAGCATATCTATCTGCTGCTGAAAAACTCCTCTTTGACACTGTGACCTATGCTATCTTAGATCATCTACAGTCACGATGAGCAAATCCGGTCCCTTAAACGCCCGCGGACGTGTTCGCGGGCACCCATCAGATAATGTAATCCACATCCGGACACCTCAATTATCATTTCTCAAATCCATACAAACTCATGCAACTACATCGATGCACACACATCGTCTGGCTACTTCATCACTACTAACTAAACATGCCATCATATTATCAAAATATGGCATGTTTGGATATGGTAGAGTTCATCCACGGCTGCCCTTGCCCTTCCCAGCGCCCTTGCCGCCCTTCTCGCAGAAGCACCGGTCGAAGACGCAGTAGGGATCGAGACGGATCTGTTTGTCGCCGGAGCCGTCCTCGCCGTCACTGTCTTCCTCCTCCTTCAGTGGCAGTCCGTCCATGGCGCAGTCCGCCCGATTCTGCTCTCGGGCGAGGGCGCACGTATTCCTCCGCTGCCGGTTCTTCATAATGCGGGCGCGAATGACTTCCTCCTCTGCGGACGCCTATGCCACCGCATCAGCCGCCTTCGCCGCCACCATTTCCACCGCGATAAAGGCCTCAGTGGCTCTTATCCTCTCCTTCCCACGGCGGCCTCCCGTACCTGGTGGGACTCATAGTCTGCCTGACCGGTGATGGGGAAGGAGAGGGGTTCCGCCTGCCGGGACCGCGATGATCTAGCCCCAGAGGACCCGAGCGCCCAGTCAGTCGATGCTATGGAGTCACGGCAGACAGATCCGTCCGTCGGCCGGGCGCTGTCCTCTCGGGAGCGGCGGAGTGCAATTTGGACCGCCATTGCCTCCTCCAACCTGCATGGGATGACACCCCAGTCGACGGATCCGGACTGGTCGGAGTCGAATCCGCTGTCTGCCATGCTGGAGACAGCCGGACACCCCCGGAGATGTGCTCGGCTGGTGGAGGGTAGTGGAGTGGAGTGTAGTGAAGTGGTTAGGGTTTGGTCCGGGAAGCGGATGTGGACGAATATGTGTGGAGTCGGGTGGGCCAGCATGGGCAGGGTACGACATGGTGGGCATGCCTGGGCGCCCTCATATCCGCCCCATATTTGAACCGGATATGAGGGCTGCCTTTCAGACCAGGCATTTGAGGCCCATTTGAGGCGTCCGTCTGGGTTGAAAAATCATGACCGGTCAGTGGTCGGATGGAACGCCCGAGCGTTTGAGAAGGGTTTGGGGCGCCCAGCTGTAGATGCTCTTACTAGCTAGGGGAAATATATTGCTTCATGGTTAGAACCAATACTTAGTGCGCTAGCGCCTTGTAAACAGTTATACATACTTTGGCATATAAGTGGACATTTGGTAATTTTTGTTTAGGTCCGCCACTTTCCGTGACAGTGTTTAGTTGTGAAGATATTTTGTCCCTTGCAATTCTTGTCACACACCATGCGCATGAGCACCTTAAAGAGCCACTTACTCAGCATGCATTTATTTTTAACCTACAAATTCTCCACTCTAAGGTCATCTCAGTCCTTCGGTCTACGAATAATACTCCACCTAGTCGACCTATTTCATTTATGTTTGCCACTCTGACAGAAAAACATGGACCTGTAGTAGTCCATTCTTTTCAGAAATATCAGGGGCTTCCAAAAATGTATGGAAATTTACATGTGAAAAAAGGGAAGCGACCCTGGCTCGCAACAAAAAAAAAATCAGTTGTTTTGATCTTTGTGCTTTTTTTTTGGCTCGCACATAGCTGAATATTTCGCTCCTATGAAAGTTAATCTAGAGGTCGGATAATTGTTCAAACATCCATAGCATCTGATTCACATTTCAATGCCTATTCCATACCAGGTTCTATAAGAATTGTTCGACACACTAGAAAATGGAACCCCCGACACCAACACCATCGATTAACACATCCCCCTTAACCCTTCTTATAAGAATGATGAGCAAATCTACAATGACGTACAAATGAACACACATACATGGATCTCCTTCTCCCAAACCCTTATTCATCTAGAAAAGTGGCCAATGTCATCATTGATCTTATTTCCCGCACTTCCACCTTGGGAAAAAATTGCAATCCTGACTAGTGATAAGTGGACTACCTGGATCCACCTGCCATATTTAATGACTATCAATCTAACCTAGGATCTAGACGAGTATTGGTGTAATCTTCATACTTGTGGATTTTTTTCTCTGAAATCAATATATGCCACCTTGGTGTGCTTTATGATTAAGCTGGGATATTTGGAACTCAAATTTACTTTAATAAGAAAGTTTCCAACTTCTTGTTGGTACTCACTTTAGCGTGTGGGGGTGCTGGATTCGTTGGTCTTTTAAGTGTAATGAATTGGAAATGGTAGCGTAGGCTTATTCAACCGACATGGATGACAGTCTAGCAATAGGATTGATGTAGCATATCTGTGAAACGTAATCCCTATTGTGGTTGGCGTAGCTTCTAAGCTCGAGATATGTTTATTCCTTGTATGACCTAATACTTTACAGTAATAAATAGCTAGTGCATCAAAGTATGGAGAGCCGACGGGTTCCCCTCCTCAGACTACAAAAGGTTGGCAATAAAGCCATGCCACAAGCATCTCCGATGTTATCAAAATAAACTAGCTAGTTAAATAGTTCTCCCTCCATTCCAAAATAAGTGGCATGGTTTTAGTTCAAATTTGAACTAAAACCATGGCACTTATTTGGAAAGGAGGGAGTAGAAAGCTAGCTCGGTGTACAAATCCTTAAATTTCCTTTGGTAGGTGACAATGTCTTTTGGATAGCCGGTCTAGTATGCCAGTCATGCATGGCTGAACATATTGGCGCACACAAGAAATGTCCGATTAATGTAAGGGAATGAGGAGGTATTGGGGCTACACTTCTGTGAAATTTGTCCAAGCAATGCACCCTAAAAATCCTTGAAAAAGTATTAGGGGCTGCATCTAAAATGGGTTTAGGCATTATCTTTTTAGATTATCTCTTAGAGTTGCTCTAATGCTAGTCGTGCATGCATATGGGCCAACACACAATGATATAGCATTCCTCAGCGCACACAAATTAAAGCAAATATTGCTGTGCTGATTTAACCATTAAAGTTATAGAATATTGTACACATGCACATCCATAGATTATTTGCAGGGCATGAGTTGATACCTTTAATAGTCTTACTACAAACATGTCTGATGCTATCAGTTAAGGAACTAGATTAGCTAGCTAATTCGTGTAAAGCTAGCTAGATGCACAAATTCTTCCATTTATAATGCTAGATGATAATGTCTTGTTCCATTAGAACTTTTGGATGGCCCGACTAGATAACTAATGCCACTATACCAGTCATGCCTGGCCGAACACATTGCACACAAAGTTAAAGCAAATAGTGATGTACTGCTGATTTAACTAGTTAAATTGTAGAATATTGTACACATGGATCTCCACGGATTGTCTGCAGGGCATGAGTGGAGGCCATAAATAGCCCTGCCACTAGTATGTCTTTTGCTATAAATCCAGGACCTAGTTTAGTTAGTTAATTAGTATCACACTCATCATATAGCTTTTTTCCGAAAAGGAAGACAAAGCCCCTCTCACCATACATCGAGCTAGTGAACTTGATTGCGTTGATCAAGAGAGGAGAATGGATTGGAAGCCTATAGTGACGATGTTGGCGGTGGTGACCGTGTTCGCGGTGATGAACACGCTGACAAAGATGGCTTTTAACGAAGGGATGCACACCACCGTCCTCATCGTCCTCCGCCAGCTCACCGCCACGCTCTTCCTCGCCCCGATCGCCTACTTCAAAGAGAGGTTCGTGTCAGCACTAATTATGTCGTTGCAAATATAGACCAGGAGTAATGAAAGCTTTTATATTTTCACAAGATACTAGTTTCTGATGTTGAGTTTGCTAATTTCTATGTGGTTTTCATGTATATATATGTAGGAAGACTAGGCCTAAGATGACCACAGAGATCTTCGTCTACCTCTTCTTGAGTGCCTTGCTCGGGTAATTAATCTATTTTGCTTAATTACACCAAGTGTTGACAGAGCTTAATCTCTTTTGCTTAACTATAGCAAGAGTAACAAGTGTTGACAGAGCTTAAATTTCGTATGCTAATTAATGCATGGCAATGGCATGGCAGAGCGTCACTGACCCAGTGGCTCTTCTTCTTCGGCCTGCGGTACACGACGGCCACGTTCGCGAGCGCCTTCATCAATATGACCCCCATGTTCACCTTCCTGCTGGCGCTGCCCTTCAAGATCGAGAAGCTCGACGTGACCACCGGCTCCGGCGCCGCCAAGCTCACCGGCACGGCCGTGGGGCTGGCCGGAGCGATTTTGATGGCGCTCTACCAAGGCCCGGCCCTGACGGGGACGCGGACCACAGACCACCACGCCGCCGCGGCTGCTGCCCACGGTGGCGCGTGGAGGTGGGCGATCGGGTCGGCGGCGCTGCTGGGCGGCTCGGCGAGCTGGTCGCTGTGGTTCATACTACAGTCCAAGATCGGCACCAAGTACCCCGCTCTGTACTCCAGCACGGCGTGGATGTTCCTGCTGAGCACCGCGCAGATGGCCGCCGTCGGGGCCGCGACGGAGGCGATGACCCTCCAGGTGTGGCTCCCCGGCACGGCGCTGAAGGCCGTGACGGTGCTGTTCGTGGGGGTGGTGGGGTCCGGGCTGGGGTTCCTGGCCATGTCGTGGTGCGTGGAGCGGCGGGGGCCCGTGTTCACCACGGCGTTCATGCCGCTCATCCAGATGATCGCCGCCGGGATCAACGTCACGGTGCTCCGCGAGCAGCTCCACCTCGGGAGCGTGGTCGGGTCGGCGCTGGTCGTCGTGGGGCTCTACTTGGTCCTCTGGGGGAAGAGCAACGAGGCGAGCAGCAAACCCACGCTGCCTCCTCCGTCACATTCCAAGCTCGCGTTGGATGAAGAAACAGAGCATGGTCATTCACGGATCATGCAGAGCGTGTGACGAGCCGCTGCGTCAAGGTGATTAAGGTGCAACTGTCTTTCGGCACCCAAAGGAGGAGGACATAGTTCGCTATTTTCTTCCATTTTTCTTCATCTTTCTACTAGAATCAAGTGAACTATAGATAGGTTATTGGAAATAATTCACGTGGATTAGTCAAAGTGGATTATTGTTCGAACGGGTAAAGTTTTTTTACTTTTCAATACAAGGCTTTACACTCCTCACTTTAATTTAACAAAGCTCTTGACGACTATAGTGCAACTACAAAGTGGAAAAAAGCAAGCAGGAGATAAACAAGTGGTTAGCTCTCCCGCCCCGCGTCGCCTTACAAGCGACTCGGAAGGAAACCCTACCGACCGCCGCCACCACCCACCTCCCCCTCTCCCCTCCCTCGGCGACGGCATGCCTACGCGTTGCTGTTGCCGCTTGGTCTCCCAAGGTTCGTAGTGGCCTAGCCCCTACCCTAGGTCAGAGGTAGCGAGGCCTCTGTCTGAATGCCTTATTCTTTCACGGGGTACGGGGTCATTGCTAGTGATGTTGGAGCCTATGGGTATCCTCCTCCTTGGACCCGGAGGGGAAGGATATTTGGAGCATTAATTGGGAAATACCCAAAAAATTTTGAGGGGGGGGGGGGGGGGGGAAAATACCCATTTATGAGTGAATATTACGTCAATTGACAAGATAATAAAATACCATATGAAGCACCGACCAAGGGACAAACCAGCCAAACATAGACACCATATGGTGTGTGGTACGGTCATACCTGCTCATAGGAGTGGTAGTACCGCATGGTGCCGCCTCCCCTTGGTGACTACTTTTAACTCTGCATTATTAGAACTGAGAGAAGACAAACATAGACACCATAACCATGAATCCTCACCTTTGGGATTGATTTGGAAGGGGAATCAGTAGAAGGGCACCACCACACCATCATACTGATTGAGGAGACTTCGACATCAACCTACATCATCATCTCCATCCGCATCTTCATAATTTTACCGTGTTGTCATACCGAAACCTAGCGTGGATTCATATGTGTGTTACACTAATCATTCATCTGCAATTGCCATGAATACTTTGGTAATGCTTGTTGTCTCTATTTCTGAGTAATTCCCCAAGTTCTAGGGGATATGGAGTAACTCTAGTATGTGTAGGAGCGAAATACTGATAAGATACAACGTTCTTTTCATATGCTTATGTTAACTATTCTTCCCAATGCCGAGTGAAGTCAACCGCTCAACATCTGCCTTGATGTACGAAAAGGATGTTACCGTCTTTGCGAAGGTGGGTTGAGGAGGTATTGCGGTGAAATAAGCTATTTCCCTCCTTCCCTGACCATTGATAGGGGACCAATCGAGACCCCCTTTATTACGACCACTCGGGGATCCTTAATCATCATTGCCATCAGCCGCATAGGGAGGAAAGGTGGCAGCGTGTGCGATATGGAGCTACACTGTATGCATGTGCCTGTACTTGGCTCCGCCCACCTATAAAATCATGTAAAGCGTATTAGTTATCTGGACCAAGAATTATGTGTTGGCATAATTAAGTAGCAAACATACAAGTGGGGAATCCAAACTCCTTGAGAACGCCTTAGCCTTAGTGCAGATTTCATCACTATCCTTACTCCTTTTGTCTTTGTTACTACTTTTGGCACTTAAGATTTCAGTCACTCACCGTTGCAATATTTCCACCTCCATGCCGCTTTTGGTTTAGACAAAAATTTACTTGGAGGCACATTCGAGTAAATCTCTACAAGAGGCAAAGACCATTTCACGTGCTTCATGTGGGATTGATACTATTACTTTGAAAGGGCTACAACTAAACCCTATGATACTGTAGGACTTAAAAAAAATCTAGTGTCCTTGCTGGGGAGCTAAGCTCTTTTAGTTTTTGTTCTAAGTCTTGGTTAATTTTTATGTACTAATTTATTTTGCCAGTCCTAACAAACCATGGTCCAGTTTGAACATGTGTATCAACTCACGACAATAAATCTCTTGGGACCACCTATTTAGAAAATATTTACATCTTTAGGACCAGGACCAAATGGATTTTTTTTGAATTAATCCGCATTTACTTAGGAAGCTACGAGGTAAACAATTTACAGGCAAAAGTATAGAGGATCCGTAACAATACTACAACCCTTTGATGAAATGTATGGGATATTTAAATTTAATGCTTTCACATATGATGAAATAAAAATTGAAATTATTTGGGTTGACACTAACCGTCAAAGCAAAAGCGTTGGTTATATAGCCATCCCGCAGGTACCTTTGACACTTGGGAAAAGCTTGAAGTGATAGTCTCTAGCAAGCTTTGTTAAAGGATTAATTCCATCTTTTGACCGGATCAATCAAGGAAATGATGGTTCAAAACCTAAAATAAAAGGAGATATGGGTATGAGGTCTTAATGCTTACAACCATTGTGTTCAGATCAGATATGATCTTAATTTGTGTGTTGTAAGTCACCCATTGAGATGTGTTATGAACCGAAGTGGCGGATGTGTCCAAATAACATCTTGACCGGCACGAGTCCTGCATCAGGAATCAATTGTCCTACCGCAGGCCCTATCCGTCGCGCGGGGTTGCCACGATAATTAAGATAATAAATATTAGATAAGAGCTTTGGGCGTTAAATGACTACACCTCATGAATCCCCAAGCATTGGATCCGTGTTACCGTACTAAACCCTTCTATCACTCGTGTTTAGAATAACACTTCACGTTCTCCCTGCACTTAGCCTCACAGTTTGCTCGATCTCCATGACCCTAGGTACCTACAAGGATGAAGATCGCGGACAAGACAAGAGACATCTAGGGAACAATTTTATTTCACACATACATGTTGTTAATTCAAAGATCTTCCATTGACCCCCACAACAAATACAGAGGGTTGCATGGCCTATGCCTCAAACCATACCATACCGAACTATTCATACATGGAGATTAGATCGCAAGAAGAAAACATTTCAAAACACATCTTGAAGATTGATTGATTGCAAATATGTCTTACAATGGAGTCCTTATGCGATGCACGATTACAAGTATGAACTAGATGGTGTTGGCCTATGGTGGTGATGGCGGCTTTGGAGATGGAAGTGTCGGCGACTAAGGTTGATGAAAGGGGATGATGATGGTTTTATTTTGGCTTCGTTCGACTCTCTCCTATGTTGACATTTTGATGGGGTCCCCTTTACAAAAGTTGTTCAGGTAGACGAGCTGCCTCGGAATCCACGCGGTGCCCATATGGAATGCCGTCTTTTGGTCTGTGGCAGCTGGTGCGCCTCCTGGTGATTGCTTCTTCCTTCATTTCCATTCCTTTCCATGTTCTCACATGATTTCTTCCCTTTTTAGCCCATTTCATGTGGAAACACATCAAAAAGAGTATTATGGAATTCATTGCATTCTTTAGTCATTAGTAGCAATATCGGAGCGAATATCTCTATTTAAACTAAGGGTGAATGTGTGTAAAAATATCACTCATCAGTATGCTAGTGAGGGACTGGCCACTAGCCGAAAGGGGGGAATGGCTAGAGTAGTATATTTATGGAGACCCCCTGCTTTTGTGACAATATTGAAGGCCATACGCATACTCATGAAGTAAATAGAGTATAGCCCACACATTCAGCCACTCAGTATGAATTAGGCCTGGATTTAATTGGTAGCATTAATTGTACTCCCTACAATATATCTCATCCAGCCTGTGAAATTAATAGGACATGTTTTTAGTGTACCAAAGTGAACCAAAAGATTTCCCATATTCCTCTTATTTAAGAGCAATGGAATAATGAGTCACTCTCTCTCGCTTTCTCTCTGCCTCTCTCTCTATTAATTGGTAGCATTAATTCACTCACTACAATATATCTCATCCAGCCTGTGCAATTAATAGGACACCTTTTTAGTGTACCAAAATGAAGAAAATGATTTCTTATATATTCGTCGTATTCAAGAGCAATTGAATAGTTAATTATTCTCTCTCTCCCTCTCTCTCTCTCACCAGGCGCTACTATCGGGGTTTAGAAGCCAAGAAGAAAATCCGCATATAGGTGGCATCTATAAGTAGAAGAAAAGATGAGGGGAAACAACATAACAATACTCCATCCTTGAGTGAGTAAACACTATAACAGTTTATAGGTTGTGAATTCTCTCAAGCTTGCAGTGGATCATCTTGCTGAGGGTGTCCACTCGTTGATGGCGAGAAAGATTGGAGAAGTTCATGATGGGCATACCACACAGTCGGTATAATTCCTTCCCCATCTGCAATGATGGCTAGTTGAAAGTTTTCTTTCACACTTTCTTGCTACTCCAAAGATTAGTATCATATTTTATTGTTGGAAGAAATTTATGAGAACATTATGGTTTGTATTTCCTAGGAGAAATTGAAATAGATCTTGCACGTGGCTTTTATTTGGCTATTCGTTAGGAAATATTGAAATATATCATGGAATTCATCCATCTAGTTTTAGATAAGTGCGACCTTACTTGATTGATAGACTATTGTTGTTTCTTTATATTGACTCCAACATGTTTCTCCTAGATCTGCTTATACAGAGGTATTCCCTCCGAGTTCTTAGGCCAGTCTCTCAATAGAATCTTGTACCAATATCAATTTTATCAAAAACTATGGATTCAATCTAATCAACATAATCCTTCTTTACATTCTCAAAATCCACAACTATACTGCTTAATTGTGTGAGGCTTTCCAATTTCAATAGCTCACATGCACATACATTAGTAGAGAGACCCGGAGTAGACCTTGTGGACAGAACAACTAATTGAGGACAGATGCCAGTGTGGCCACGAGACATTATTACCAGTGGGGTTGCGAAGTGAAACTGACCAAAATATTAAATAGACTTGAGCCTAGGAAAATAAAATATGAGGGGGTAGCTTTTCATTGTTAGAGTTGTAACTCATTCTTCCCAATAAATTACCATTGGATTTTCAGGCACTTTTTTTCAAGAACCGCTGTTGTAAGTCGTTAATTCTATGTTCATAATAGGACCTACAAGCATCAGAAATTCATTTTGAAAACTAACACATGTGATCCTTTATCTAGAAGGGCCTCTTCTATGGAACATGTACCACCTAGTGTATCACATAATTTGTTTCCATGTTTGTATCCTTTTTGTCCAAACACATAGAACAAGGGATAGGCAACTCTATGTCCCAATTGGTTAGTATAGAAATGCAACAATTGGGTTATAGAACTTTGTTTTAACATGAACAAAACATTATTTTAAGTGTCTTGGGGGTATAATAACAAAATTAACTTGTGGAGTAACTTGTTTACTTTTGAAGCTATTAGTATTTTGAAACCAGTGAAAATCTAAAAACGGACGTACCATTTTGAATATCAGAATGACAGGTCACATGCAAGGAACCATCGAGCACGTGATGTTGAATTTGGAATATCAAATAGCAACAGAAGCACACTTGGGGGGAACTCCTCTGATGACCAACATGGCATTGAGACCCCACAAACAAAGAAGTACCTACAGAGGCTCACTGGTCATCAGAGCTACATACTTGAAGGGTCCGGTTCCTACTATAGAACATGGTTAATTTCAAGTTATAATTTTATATTCCCTCAGATTCATATTAATTAGCACTGATTTAGTACAAAGTTGTACTAAATTAGTGACAATTAGGTTGGATCGGAGGGAGTATTATGTGTATTTTAATTATCACCAATGGCTGCTTTATACTCAACAAGTATTTAGTTGAAATGCCATATAACATACTTGTATACTATCAATAAACAATGAAAAAGGAAACAATTTACAAGACTCAACTATATGTAGTTAGTTTTAAGAACTTACAGTGTCTACCCAATTTTCATTTTCTCCACTGAATGAACATTTTTTTTTGGCATATGTGAACACCCTGATGAAAATCAAAGGAGGAGGTTGAGTGAGTCAACGGGCCTTGCAATGGAACAAGTCAAGTGTTGGTTCCAGAACAAGAGAACACAAGTGAAGGTCCGGTTTAAAATAGTTTTACATGTAAAATCTCAATGATATAGTTGGTCATCATTTAGATCACTATTAAGTATGCATCCATCAGATAGTACTAAGTTGTGATATCTTCACTTCTTATTTACAAACTAAATATATATGTAGCATCATAGGATCTAAAATAGAAAGGTGCATTATAAATTTATTAATCACTCTTTGTACTTGTACCTTGGCACAAACTTCAGTATCTGACCGAAAAAGAGGAGAGCTATGGACTAAAAGTGCAGAATGAAATGTTGAGGGATGAAAAAAAGAGTCTTAAGATGGCACAGAGGAATGCACTTTGCCTCACTTGCATCGATTTACCAACAGAAAATCATCACTCTAGAGAGATGCGATTGCTAACGGAGCAAAATGAGTGGTTAAAGCAAGAGGTGCGTCAGAAAAACAAGCCCTTCTAGCATTTTCAATTAAGTTTGAAGCAAACACAAATTTTTCTCGCAAATTATGGCCCAACTTTGATATCTTTATGCAATTATAATAATTAAGTTACCAAGTATTATAAAAGGTTGTATCCCAACTTAATTTTTTATCCTTTTTAAAAAATTTCCTCAAATTACTAATGTTGTATTCTTTGGTTGGCAGATTTTGCGGTTACATGGTGAAAAAGATGCAAGCTCAAACCATTATGCCCAAGTTAACCCATACGCAAAAACTGTTGTTGCGTTACAAAATGACATAGATATGATTACTGAACTAGTTCAGAAAGCGTTGCATGAGTTTGTCATTTTGTCTAACGTCAATAGCCCTCTATGGTTGTCTGTCGCTGTCCTTGATGGATCCTTTGAAATATTGAACAAGATGAAATATGCTAAAAAATTTGGTGGAGACAATAGTGCTAGTATAATTGGATTCAAGACCGAGGCTACTCGTGCTAATGCTATTGTCATGATGGACGCCAAAAATATTGTGGATTATCTCATGGATACTGTAAGTTGCATATAAACTATAACAAACATTATTGTGAGGGAAAAACAACATAAAGTTTTTTCCTTGTCAATGATGCTATCTCATGTCACACGCAAGCTGATTTCAGTCTTAAATAATTGCAGGAGTGTTGTGCGTCATTATGTCCTGGAATTCTATATAGTGCAAAAACCACTAAGGTCTACAAGTGGCCTACTAATGCAGACTACAATGGGGCCATGCATGTATTTGGTATGTATGCTTTATTTCTTTATGTATTGAGAAAAATATGTTTTTTCATGATTGCAAATATATCATACAAAAACAATACCAAATATATTGTTGGCAAAACATGCATATCAAGAAATTAGTTTGTCCCATTACTCATTGGTTTCCTTCTTTATGGTTGCTTGAAAACAACAGATGACAACTGAGACGATGTTCCCATCATCTCTAGTACCATCTAGGAAATGCACATTCGTCAGGTACTGTAGGGTGATACAAAATGGCAAAGTGGCAATTGTTGATGTGTCTTTGGACGATGTTCACGGTACCTTCTCCAACTACTGCAAAATGCCATCAGGAGTACTAATTCAAACCATGGGTCCCAACACCTGCAAGGTATGGTAAAAGTACCAGATAGTAATGAACTTCTACCATCTATGGTGTCGACACCTTACCCAATATATGATTTTCTCGTAAATATTTTTGGTAGATCACTGCTATAGAACATGTTCAAGTAGAAGATATGGGTATCAATGAGCTCTACCAGCCATGTATTAGTGGGCTCATGTTCGGAGCTAGGCGTATTGTGACGAGCATCGCATGACAGTGTGCACGTATGAGAGAACTCTGCTATGTCACCAAAAGAGTTCTAAGCGGTAATTGCAACCTAAAACTATTCAATTTCTTAAACTCTGAAAACATATCTTTAGAAACAAGATTTTCTTCATTTGTTTGTTTCAGCCAACTCAAAGGGGAGGGAGACCCTCATGAAGCTAGCAGATGACCTGCTCATGAGTTATACTAGCAGCATCACTACCATCCCCGAGGGTGCATGGACCATTATGTGTAGCGTTGGTACAGATGATTATATCAAGATAGCATACAAGAGGAATATCAACAATAGAAACACTGCCATTGTGTTTGTGAGTGCGTCATTCCATCTACCAATGCCACTTATGGTAACATTTGATCTGCTCAAGAACAACTTGCTGCGCCCAAAGGTATGCACGCCTAGCGCTCCAATAACACTGTGGGCACATAAAAATCACTTATCTCCAAGGCTAGTCATGTACTCATGTCATGTGTTATTCACATAGTGGGATGTGCTAGTTAATGGTGGTGTGGTGGGAGAGGAAGTCCAAGTTTCCAGTGGCATACAACCTGGCGATGCCATCTCCTTACTTCATGTCAAGGTACCAAATACATCTAGTTTCAATTCCAAGATTCCTCACTTTCCCATATAAATCTTGCATATCACTCAATTGACCCAAGTATATATCTATGACTGATCAGCCCGTCACACAAATCAAGGAGAACATCATGATCCTCTAGAATAGCTGCTACGATGTGTCAGGCTCGTTCTGTTGGGGAACGTAGCAGAAATTCAAAATTTTCTACGCATCACCAAGATCAATCTATGGAGTAATCTAGCAACGAAGGGAAGGAGAGTGCATCTACATACCCTTGTAGATCGCTAAGCGGAAGCATTCAAGTGAACGGGGTTGATGGAGTCGTACTCGTCGTGATCCAAATCTCCGATGATCCTAGTGCCGAACGGACGGCACCTCCGTGTTCAACACACGTATAACCCGGTGACGTCTCCTACGCCTTGATCCAGCAAGGGGAGAAGGAGAGGTTCGGAAGACTCCATCCAGCAGCAGCACGATGGCGTGGTGGTGGTGGAGGAGCGCGAGATGCCAGCAGGGCTTCGCCAAGCACTACGAGAGACGAGGAGGGAGAAGGGTAGGGCTGCGCCAACAGGGAGAGCAAATCGTGTGTTGGGCAGCCCCCATACCTCAAGTATATATAGGGGGAGGGGAGGGGCTGCGCCCCCACCTAGGGTTCCCTCCCTAGGGGTGGCAGCAGCCCCTAGATCCCATCTGGGAGGCGGCCACAAGGGGGAGAGGGGGAGGCGCACCTAGGGTGGGCCTTAGGGCCCATCTGCCCTAGGGTTTGCCCCCTTTCCCTCTTGGAGGCGCCTTGGGCCTTGGTGGGAGGCGCCCCAGCCCACCTAGGGGCTGGTACCTTCCCACTATTGGCCCATGTAGGCCTCCGGGGCTGGTGGCCCCACCTGGTGGACCCCCGGACCCCTTCGGTGGTCCCGGTACACTACCGGTGATGCCCGGAACACTTCCGGTGGCCAAAACCATACTTCCTATATATCAATCTTTACCTCCGGACCATTCCGGAACTCCTCGTGACGTCCGGGATCTCATCCGGGACTCCGAACAACATTCGGTAACCACGTACATACTTTCCCTATAACCCTATCGTCATCGAACCTTAAGTGTGTAGACCCTACGGGTTCGGGAACCATGCAGACATGACCGAGACGTTCTCCGGTCAATAACCAACAGCGGGATCTGGATACCCATGTTGGCTCCCACATGCTCCACGATGATCTCATCAGATGAACCACGATGTCAAGGACTTAATCAATCCCGTATACAATTCCCTTTGTCTATCGGTACGATACTTGCCCAAGATTCGATCGTCGGTATCCCGATACCTTGTTCAATCTCGTTACCGGCAAGTCTCTTTACTCGTTCCGTAACACATCATCCCGTGATCAACTCCTGGATCACATTGTGCACATTATGATGATGTCCTACCGAGTGGGCCCAGAGATACCTCTCCGTTTACACGGAGTGACAAATCCCAGTCTCGATTCGTGCCAACCCAACAGACACTTTCGGAGATACCTGTAGTGTACCTTTATAGCCACCCATTTACGTTGTGACGTTTGGCACACCCAAAGCACTCCTACGGTATCCGGGAGTTGCACAATCTCATGGTCTAAGGAAATGATACTTGACATTAGAAAAGCTTTAGCATACGAACTACATGATCTTGTGCTAGGCTTAGGATTGGGTCTTGTCCATCACATCATTCTCCTAATGATGTGATCCCGTTATCAACGACATCCAATGTCCATGGTCAGGAAACCGTAACCATCTATTGATCAACGAGCTAGTCAAGTAGAGGCTTACTAGGGACATGGTGTTGTCTATGTATCCACACATGTAT